>NC_053023.1:160243563-160473830 GCF_003073215.2 Triticum urartu | reverse complement strand
AGGCGAATGAGTATAACCTGGACTACGTTGACAAGTTTGAGCTTCTTGTCCACCAGGGTTTGGACGCATGTTTGGAGTCCGGTCAGCTCTCCTTTTTTACCCCACGACAGGCCCGTCTCCTTCCAGGAGGTGAGCCGCGTAGGGGGTCCGGATCGAAACTCGGGGGCTGCGACCCATTCGGGGTCGCACGGCTCGGTGATGTAAAACCACCCCGATTGCCACCCCTTCAGGGTCTCCACAAAGGAGCCCTCGAGCCATAAGACGTTGGCCATCTTGCCCACCATGGCGCCTCCGGACTCCGCCTGGTTGCCGCGCACCACCTTCGTCTTGACATTGAAAGTCTTGAGCCATAGGCCGAAATGGGGGCAGATGCGAAGGAAAGCCTCACACACGACGATAAACGCCGAGATGTTGAGGACAAAGTTTGGGGCCAGATCGTGGAAATCCAGGCCATAGTAGAACATGAGCGCCCGGACAAATGGGTGAAGAGGGAAGCCCAGTCCGCAGAGGAAATTGGGGAGGAACACCACCCTCTCATGGGGCCTAGGGGTGGGGATGAGCTGCCCCTTTTCGGGAAGCCGGTACGCAATGTCGTTAGACAAGTATCCGTCCTTCCTCAGTTTTTGATGTGTCCCTCCGTGACGGAGGAGACCATCCACTTGCCTCCCGCTCCGGACATGGCTGGAGAAGGTTGAGGTGGGGAGTACGGACTTGGGCGCTGGAGCTCGAGTGCGCAAGAATGGATAAGCAAGGCAGGAACAAGGCGTAGGTGAAAAGGTCGATCCTTATCCCCTTATATGGGTGGACGCAACTACGTGTCCCCACCAGCCTGGTAAAACTCGCTTATCTCCAAGAGCCGTAATCAATGGCGCGGTTGGGTTACCCATGCCCATATTGATGAGAATCCCGGAATAAGGGGACACAATCTCTGCTTTAACAAGACGTGCCAAGGAAACCGCCTCGCATGACGCACTGAGGTGGGATAATGAAACGACTCAGATAAAGGCTTGGCCGTGGTGTGTCACACTACAGAATACGTCAGCAGATTAGATTTGTGTAAATATTATTCTCTCTATGGCAATATGTGGAAACTTATTTTGCAGAGCCGGACACTATCTTTGTGTTCAAAATCTTCTATGAGGTACTTGGAGGAGGAACCCGCCTTGCAATGCCGAAGACAGTCTGCGCGCCGGACTTGTCGTCATTGAAGCCTGGTTCAGGGGCTACTGAGGGAGTCCTGGATTAGGGGTGTCCGGATGGCCGGACTATACCTTCAGCCGGACTCCTGGACTATGAAGATACAAGATTGAAGACTTCGTATCGTGTTCGGCAGGGACTTTCCTTGGCGTGGAAGGCAAGCTTGGCGATCCGATATGCAGATCTCCTACCATTGTAACCGACTTTGTGTAACCCTAACCCTCTCCGGTGTCTATATAAACCGGAGGGTTTTAGTCCGTAGGACAACATACACAACTACAATCATACCATAGGCTAGCTTCTAGGGTTTAGCCTCTCCGATTTCGTGGTAGATCTACTCTTGTACTACCCATATCATCAATATTAATCATGCAGGACGTAGGGTTTTACCTCCATCGAGAGGGCCGGAACCTGGGTAAAACTTCGTGTCCCTTGCCTCCTGTTACCATCCGGCCTAGACGCACAGTTCGGGACCCCTACCCAAGATCCGCTGGTTTTGACACCGACAGAGAGGTTGGGGAAGACTCCGTCCAGAAGCAGCACGACGGCGTGGTGGTGGTGGTGGAGGAGCGCGGGACTCCAGCAGGGCTTCTCCAAGCACTACGAGAGACAAGGAAGGAGAGGGGTAGGGCTGCGCCAACAGGGAGATCGAATCATGTGTTGGGCTGCCCCTTTGCCTCCACTATATATAGGGGGAGAGGGAGGGCTGCGCCCCCACCTAGGGTTCCCACCCAAAGGGGTGCGGCAGCCCTAGATCCCACCTAGGGTGGCGGCCACAAGGGGGAGAGGGGGAGGCGCACCTAGGGTGGGCCGTACGGCCCATCTGCCCTAGGGTTTGCCCCCTTCCCCTCTTGGAGGCGCCTTGGGCCTTGGTGGGAGGCGCCCCAGCCCACCTAGGGGCTGGTCCCTTCCCACTATTGGCCCATGTATGCCTCCGGGGCCCGTGGCCCCTCCCGGTGGACCCCCGGACCCCTCCGGTGGTCCCGGTACACTACCGGTGATGCCCGGAACACTTCCGGTGGCCAAAACCATACTTCCTATATATCAATCTTTACCTCCGGACCATTCCGGAACTCCTCGTGACGTCCGGGATCTCATCCAGGACTCCGAACAACATTCGGTAACCGCATACATACTTTCCCTATAACCCTAGCGTCATCGAACCTTAAGTGTGTAGACCCTACGGGTTCGGGAGTCATGTAGACATGGCCGAGACAACTCTCCGGTCAATAACCAACAGCGGGATCTGGATACCCATGTTGGTTCCCACATGCTTCACGATGATCTCATCGGATGAACCATGATGTCAAGGATTCAATCAATCCCGTATACAATTCCCTTTGTCTATCGGTACGATACTTGCCCGAGATTCGATCGTCGGTATCCCGATACCTTGTTCAATATCGTTACCGGCAAGTCTCTTTACTCGTTCCGTAACACATCATCCCATGATCAACTCCTTGGTCACATTGTGCACATTATGATGATTTCCTACCGAGTGGGCCCAGAGATACCTCTCCGTTACACGGAGTGACAAATCCCAGTCTCGATTCGTGCCAACCCAACAGACACATTCGGAGATACCCGTAGTGTACCTTTATAGCCACCCAGTTATGTTGTGACGTTTGGCACACCCAAAGTACTCCTACGGTATCCGGGAGTTGCACAATCTCATGGTCTAAGGAAATGATACTTGACATTAGAAAAGCTTTAGCATACGAACTACACGATCTTTGTGCTAGGCTTAGGATTGGGTCTTGTCCATCACATCATTCTCCTAATGATGTGATCCCGTTATCAATGACATCTAATGTCCATGGTCAGGAAACCGTAACCATCTATTGATCAACGAGCTAGTCAACTAGAGGCTTACTAGGGACATGGTGTTGTCTATGTATCCACACATGTATCTGAGTTTCCTATCAATACAATTCTAGCATGGATAATAAACGATTATCATGAACAAGGAAATATAATAATAACCAATTTATTATTGCCTCTAGGGCATATTTCCAACAGGCGCACCATCCCACAAGGGGTTGGTTCCCCTCCCACTTCAGCCCATGGGGCCCTCCAGGGTAGGTGGCCCCACCCGGTGGACCCCCAGGACTCTTCTGGTGGTCCCGGTACAATACCGATTACCCCCGAAACTTTCCCGATGGCCGAAACTGGACTTCCTAAATATAAATCTTTACCTCCGGACCATTCTGAAACTCCTCGTGACGTCCGGGATCTCATCCGAGACTCCGAACAACTTTCGGGTTACCGCATACTAATATCTCTACAACCCTAGCGTCACCGAACCTTAAGTGTGTAGACCCTACGGGTTTGGAAGACACGCAGACATGACAGAGACGACTCTCCGATCAATAACCAACAGCGGGATCTGGATACCCATGTTGGCGCCCACATGCTCCTCCATGACCTCATCGGATGAACCACGATGTCGAGGATTCAAGTAATCTCGTATACAATTCCCTTTGTCAATCGGTATGTTACTTGCCCGAGATTCGATCGTCAGTATCCCAATACCTCGTTCAATCGTGTTACCGGCAAGTCACTTTACTCGTACCGTAATGCATGATCCCGTGACCAAACACTTGGTCACATTGAGCTCATTATGATGATGCATTACCGAGTGGGCCCAAAGATACCTCTCCGTCATACGGAGTGACAAATCCTAGTCTCGACCCGTGTCAACCCAACAGATACTTTCGGGGATACCTGTAGTATACCTTTATAGTCACCCAGTTACGTTGTGACGTTTGGTACACCCAAATCACTCCTATGGCATCCGGGAGTTACACGATCTCATGGTCTAAGGAAATGATACTTGACATTGGAAAAGCTCTAGCAAACGAACTACACGATCTTGTGCTATGCTTAGGATTGGGTCTTGTCCATCACATCATTCTCCTAATGATGTGATCCCATTATCAATGACATCTAATGTCCATAGTCAGGAAACCATGACTATCTATTGATCAACGAGCTAGTTAACTAGAGGCTCACTAGGGACATGTTATGGTCTATGTATACACACATGTATTATGATTTCCGGATAACACAATTATAGCATGAATAATAGACAATTATCATGAACAAGGAAATATAATAATAATCATTTTATTATTGCCTCTAGGGCATATTTCCAACAGTCTCCCACTTGCACTAGAGTCAATAATCTAGTTACATTGTGATGAATCGAACACCCATAGAGTTCTGGTGTTGATCATGTTTTTCTCGCGGAAGAGGTTTAGTCAACGGATCTGCGACTTTCAGATCCGTGTGTACTTTGCAAATATCTATGTCCCCATCTTGAACATTTTCACGAATGGAGTTGAAGCGACGCTTGATGTGCCTGGTCTTCTTGTGAAACCTGGGCTCCTTGGCAAGGGCAATAGCTCCAGTGTTGTCACAGAAGAGAGTGATCGGCCCCGATGCATTGGGTATGACTCCTAGGTCGGTGATGAACTCCTTCATCCAGATTGCTTCATGCGCTGCCTCCGAGGCTGCCATGTACTCCGCTTCACATGTAGATCCCGCCACGACGCTTTGCTTGCAACTGCACCAGCTTACTGCCCCACCATTCAAAATATACATGTATCTGGTTTGTGACTTAGAGTCATCCAGATCTGTGTCGAAGCTAGCATCAATGTAACCCTTTACGATGAGCTCCTCGTCACCTCCATATACAAGAAAAATATCCTTAGTCCTTTTCAGGTACTTTGGGATGTTCTTGACCGCTGTCCAGTGTTCCATGCCGAGATTACTTTGGTACCTTCCTACCAAACTCACGACAAGGTTCACATCAGGTCTGGTACACAGCATGGCAGACATGATAGACCCTATGGCTGAGGCATAGGGGACAACACTCATCTTTTCTCTATCTTCTGCCGTGGTTAGACATTGAGCTGAGCTCAATTTCACACCTTGCAACACAGGCAAGAACCCCTTCTTGGACTGATCCATATTGAACTTCTTCAATATCTTATCAAGGTATGTGCTTTGTGAAAGACCTATGAGGCGTCTCGATCTATCTCCATAGATCTTCATGCCTAATATGTAAGCAACTTGTCCAAGGTCCTTCATTGAAAAACACTTATTCAAGTAGGCCTTAATACTATCCAAAAGTTTTATATCATTCCCCATCAAAAGTATGTCATCTACATATAATATGAGAAATGCTACAGAGCTCCCACTCACTTTCTTGTAAACGCAGGCTTCTCCATAAGTCTGCATAAACCCAAACGCTTTGATCATTTCATTAAAGCGAATGTTCCAACTCCGAGATGCTTGCACCAGCCCATAGATGGAGCGCTGGAGCTTGCATACCTTGTTAGCATTCTTAGGATCGACAAAACCTTCTGGCTGCATCATATACAATTCTTCCTTAAGAAAGCCGTTAAGGAATGCCGTTTTGATGTCCATTTGCCATATCTCATAATCATAGTATGCGGCAATTGCTAACATGATTCGGACGGACTACAGCTTCGCTATGGGTGAGAAGGTCTCATCGTAGTCAACCCCTTGAACTTGTCGATAACCCTTAGCGACAAGTCGAGCCTTATAGATGGTAACATTACCATCCGCGTCCGTCTTCTTCTTAAAGATCCATTTATTCTCTATCTCTTGCCGATCATCGGGCAAGTCTGTCAAAGTCCATACTTTGTGTTCATACATGGATCCTATCTCGGATTGCATGGCTTCAAGCCATTTGTTGGAATCTAGGCCCGCCATTGCTTCTTCATAGTTCGAAGGTTCACCGTTGTCTAACAACATGATTTCTAGGACAGGGTTGCCATACCATTTTGGTGTGGAACGTGTCCTTGTGGACCTTCGAAGTTCAGTAGCAACTTGATCCGAAGTACCTTGATCATCATCATTAACTTCCTCTCTAGTCGGTGCAGGCACCACAGGAACATCTTCCTAAGCTGCGCTACTTTCCGGTTCAAGAGGTAGTACTTCATCGAGTTCTACTTTCCTCCCACTTACTTCTCTCGAGAGAAACTCTTTCTCCAGAAAGGACCCGTTCTTGGCAACAAAGATCTTGCCTTCGGATTTGAGGTAGAAGGTATACCCAATGGTTTCCTTAGGGTATCCTATGAAGACGCATTTTTCCGACTTGGGTTCGAGCTTTTCAGGTTGAAGTTTCTTGACATAAGCATTGCATCCCCGAACTTTTAGAAACGACCGCTTAGGTTTCTTCCCAAACCATAATTCATACGGTGTCGTCTCAACGGATTTAGATGGTGCCCTATTTAAAGTGAATGTAGCTGTCTCTAGAGCGTATCCCCAAAATGATAGCGGTAAATTAGTGAGTGACATCATAGATCGCACCATATCCAATAGAGTGCGATTACGATGTTCAGACACACCGTTATGCTGAGGTGTTCCAGGCAGTGTGAGTTGTGAAACAATTCCACATTTCCTTAAGTGCGTACCAAATTCGTGACTTAAATATTCTCCCCCACGATCTGATCGTAAGAATTTTATCTTTTGGTCACGTTGATTATCTACCTCATTCTGAAATTCCTTGAACTTTTCAAAGGTCTCAGAATTGTGTTTCATCAAATAGACATACCCATATCTACTTAAGTCATTAGTGAGAGTGAGAACATAACGATAGCCACCGCGAGCCTCAACGCTCATTGGACCACACACATCAGTATGTATAATTTCCAATAAGTTGGTTGCTCGCTCCATTGTTTCGGAGAACGGAGTCTTGGTCACTTAACCCATGAGGCATGGTTCGCACGTCCAAATGATTCGAAATCAAGAGACTCCAAAAGTCCATCTGTATGGAGCTTCTTCATGCATTTGACACCGATGTGACCAAGGCGGTAGTGCCACAGATATGTGGGACTATCATTATCAATCTTACATCTTTTGGTATTCACACTATGAATATGTGTATGTAACATCCCAAATTTTCAATTTGGAATGTTATACACTAGATCATCATTGCATATCATATTTATTGCATTTTGGCTGATCCTAGAAATTTTTCGCAACTCAAGGACCCTCGGAGAGAGTTAGGGATTTCGTTATTTTCATATTTGAGTTGTCTCAAATTTTGAAAATAGGATCTTTTGATTTTATTTATTTTAGCTTCAATTATTTCTATTACAAAAATATGAGAGAGGGAATAAAATGACTTTCCCAAAATAAAGAAATATTGAGAATTTAATAAAAAAATCAAATAAGATTTTATTTGCTATTTTATTTGAATTTAGGAAAAATGTGCGTTTATCAAAATTGCATTTAGGCCCCAAATAAATGTTCACTTCGCCCGGCTTGATTTTAGAAGTCGGGGAAAATTTATTTCGGGATTTTTGGAGTCCGTTTAGTATTTCTTTCGTTAGTTTTCCTGCGCAAACTTAATTAAAAAAATCCGAACCGACTCCGGGCCGTACCTGCGCGGGACTCCGCCCGGGGGGGGGGGGGGCCTTTATAAGCCGCTCGCCCGAGCCGCCGAAGCCCACCAGCGCCTCAGCCGCCGCCCCGCCGAGCCGCCTCGCCGCCGACCCCGCCGTCCCGCCGCCCGAGGTAGCCGCCGTCGCTGGCGGTTTTCCTCAAAAAACCGCCCGGGTTTTTTTAAAACCACGGTTTTTTTGATCCGTTTTTTTATTAGAACGATTTTTTTATGGTTTAGTTATTTAGCGAGCGTTCGCTCGTTCGTTCGTTTTAACAAACGTGTTCGTCGTTTAGATCCAATTAACGAACGTTCGTTCGTTAATCTGTTCATCGTTTTTCTTTTTCTCGGATTTTCCGCGATTATTTCTGATCGCGATTTCTGATCCGATTTTCGTTTTAGTATAACTTCTCGCTCGTTTATTGGAATCAGGCGATTCAAGCACCTGGAGTTTCGTCTCGAAACCCTCTTTCCGTTTAACCAACTCAAACAAGTTTTTGCTTCTGTAAAAATTTCCTTAGATCCAGAATAGTAAACGAAGCTTGTTTCTTTTGTTGTTTGTCTTTCGTTGCTTCGTTCGATTGGATTCTTTTTGCCAACCGGAGTTCTTTAGTTGAACCTTCTGGTTAGATCTCTTATTTGAGTTTTACCTGTGCATTAGATGAGTACTTATTGTGTGCTTGCTTGTTTGCGATAGAGTACCCGGAGTGCGCCGCATATTACTTTGAATCGCTAGGTTTCCCGGATCATCAGCAAGGCAAGTAACACTTTGATCATACCACCTACTACCCAGTTTTATTGCATTAGATCAACTTACACATTGCATGATTAGGATCTAACTAAATTGTGGGTTTGGGAAGTAGTTGAGGTAGTACCTATTACCTGTTTATTATCAAACATTTGGGAGTTACTTCTACATTGCTTATTATGCCATGCTATGCTAGTAGACGTGGATTGGGTGAGTGTATCCATGACAGATGTGAGATGGTTAATTAATGGTTTATTTAAGGTGGCAACTTAAACACACATCTGGGTGGATTGAGGTACCTGGGTATTCCAGGATTGCCTGTTTTCTTTTGGACCGCCACCCAGGTTCAAAGGGATCATGAGACTATTCATGCTAGAAACTTCCGTGTGCAGCCACAAGCTATTATGGGCTCTAGCATAGTTGACTAAGTCGTGCAAATTCTTATAGTGGTAGACTAGCAGATGTAGGGGATGTAGGTGGTATGGTCTACCCATCGTAAGGTGCTAGCTCTTCTGAAAGACTATGTCTCAGTCATCCGTTTCTCAAACACCGTGTAGTGCGAGAAACCAAACGGAGGCGATCGAGTCTTGTGGGGAAAAGTGCGCAAACCTCTGCAGAGTGTATAAACTAATCACGGTTAGTCGTGTCCCCGGTTATGGACATCTTGAGTATCTAGTACCTAGATTATCATGTGAATCTCAACATGTTACTATAAAATTTAATTTGATGGGTTTGTTTAATGATGATGTTTAATTGGGATTGAGGATGTTGTCAACCATTTTCAATGTTTAACAACCACCATGATAGTTAAATAAATTTGTTCCTTTGCAGCATGGAAAAATTAGCTTTTCGCAAAACTGTAACCATAGAGCTTTCCACCAGCCAAATATGCATGTGGAATAGCTGTTTCTTTCCATTACTCTCTATGTGTTACATTGCTAGCATATTCCATGTGCTGACCCGTTTCGGGCTGCACCGTTAATGTTGCAAACTTTTCAGACGACGACTAAGGAGTTTTAGGTTGTGGTTCTATACTTAGTGATGCGGTTGGAGTTGATGGACTCACTTATCTTCCAAGCCTTCCGTTGTTATCGTCATTAGATGGCCTTAGGCCATATTTATTATAATAAGTTCTCTTTTGAGACACTCGATGTAATAAGTGTGTGACTGCTACTCTGTTATAAATCCTTCAAGTACTGTGTGGTGTCAGCATTACTGATCCAGGGATGACATAGGATCACAAAGATTGGACCGTTTGAGGTCTGGTCGCTACAAGATGGTATCAGAGCACACGCTGACTGTAGGACACGACCACTAAGCTAAAGACCTAGATCACTACTCACTCTCTTCTCTTTCTGACTCCTTATCTTTTCTACTCTTTTAGGATGGTGGATGCAAGGAACAAGTTCACGCAACCGGATGAAGATACACCCTTTGGACGTCACTTGAAGGAAGTCACTAGATATCTGAACATAGGAGTACCAAGCTTCACCGGAACCTACAACGCCACTTTACCTGAAGAAGAGCGTTGGATGATTCAAGTTCAAGTTCCAGGAAGGACGTTCATGCCAGTCACTGAGCCCATAGAGTTTTCTTTTGATGCACCAACTTGGAGTCTAGGAAAGAGCATGGCAGCTCACATCGCCATGGGACACATCAGAGAAGTCTACCGAAATGATCTCAAGGATACTATCTACCAGATTTGTGGGCGTCGATATGAGCACTGGGAGATGATCAGCACCAGAAAGGATAGATCAATTGCAACTTTTATCCAGGAGTTAAACCAGCACATTCGACGTCAGGAGAACTAGATGTGCGCCGACATGATAGACCTGAAGAAGGCAGAGACAAGAATCAAGGAACTGGAGGAAGAACTCAAGGCTACACGTGAAGATTATGAAGAGGAAATTGAAGTATTAGTGGAGAAGAATGCCGACCTAACAATGAAGATTGGAATATTTATGGGAGGCCCTACACCAGTAGAAGAAGACAAAGAACCCAAGGAGATTCGCCCGGAAGACTACATCATCATCGATGACACCGACTCGGATCCAGATGATAGCGATGATGACTATGTTGATGAAGCTGGAGCAGATATCATGGAGTTTGCAACCGAAGAATATTTCTAGTAGCCCACCTCATCAGTAGTAGTAGTCCACCATGTAAATATTATAGTCCGAGCATTTTCGCAATAGTTAGATTGATGGTATGCCCTTGTTTGATTGAATGAATGAAGTGAATTGTTTGCTTCTGCCTCATGTGCATATGGGTAGTGTTTTCTCTTTAGACCCCCTCTATTCTTAAATCTCATCTTTTCTAAACCCTTAGATGCCTCCGAGATGTGACCCCGGATTTACCTTTCCACCGGAGCTCACCCAGTTGATCCACCAGCAGAACACATTGATGCAGTTGCTAGTCCAGAATCAGAATCAAGGGAACAACAACAACAACCCACCACCACCACCACCTGTTGATCACTTAGCCCGTTTTCTTAGGCTGAATCTGCCGATGCTTTCCAGTAGCACCGAGCCGATAGTAGCAGATGATTGGCTCTGCAAGACAGCTAGAGAGTTGATCACAGCAGGATGCACGGATGCAGAGAAGGTGAAGTTTGCCGCACATCAGCTTGAAGGACCCGCAGCATCATGGTGCGAGAATTTCACAGCCACTTTCCCTGTCGATACTATCACATGGGACCAGTTTCAGCAGGCTTTTCGAACTGCCCATGTTTCAGTAGGAGCTATGGCCATGAAGAAGCGAGAGTTTCGTAACTTGCGCCAAGGAGGACGGACAGTTGGCCAGTATGTGGAGGACTTTAGTAAGCTAGCACGTTATGCCCCAGATGACGTTGCTATAGACGCAGCTAAGTAGGAGAAATTTCTGGAAGGACTGAATGATGAATTGAGCATGCAGTTGATGGTAGCAACCTTCAACAACTACCAGGAATTGGTAGATCATGCTCTCATGATTGAAGGGAAGCAGCAGCAAATTGAGAATCGTAAGAGGAAGTATGCACAAGGAAAGTACAATTCAGGAGCACAGCAGAAGCCATGATTTACCCCGAGGCCGGGAGGACATTTTCAGCATACCCATGGAGGAGGTAGCTCGCACAATCACAATGGCCCCAAGAATGGTAATGGGAATGGAGGAAGCAACGGCCAGAACCGCACCAACCCATCAACCCCAGCCAAGAAAGACCTGAGCCAAGTCACTTGCTTTAAGTGCCAGAAGACCGGACATTATGCCAATGAATATCCTAAATCATAGAATGGAAAAGGCAATGGAAGCTCTGGGAAGAAGCCGAACCCTTTCAACAGGGGACAGGTGAACCACGTTAACGTGGAGGAGGTTGAAGAGCAGCCGGATGCAGTAATCGGTAAGTTTTTGGTTAAGTCATTTACTCCACTCGTTCTTTTTGATACTGGTGCATCGCATTCATACATATCAAGGGGATTTGTGGATAAGTATAAACTGCCAACCCAAGCCCTTAGGTCACCCATGTTAGTAACCTCGCCTGGAGCAGAATATATGGCTAGTCTATGGTGTGACCGGTTACCATTAAGGATTGGTAACTATGTTTTTCCCTCGGACCTAATAGTATTGGAATCCCAAGGATTGGATGTGATATTAGGCATGGATTGGTTATCAAAGTATGAAGGGAATATTGAATGTGCGAGTAAGTCAATTTTGCTTACCACCCTAGAAGGGAGAAGGATCAAGTATGTATCCCGACATGTACCAAAGAGGACTCAAATAAATTGTTTAACCGGAGTTGTGTAGGAGGAAGTACCGGTAGTGAAGGATTTCCCCGAAGTATTTCCAGAAGAGTTGCCAGGCATGCCACCGGATAGAGATATTGAGTTTTTGATTGAGCTATTGCCAGGCACAGGGCCAATATCAAAGAGACCATATAGGATGCCTGCAAAGGATTTGGTGGAAATTAAGAAGCAAATTAAGGAGTTACTGGATAAAGGATATATTCGCCCAAGTTCTTCACCTTGGGGATCGCCAGTACTTCTAGTAGAAAAGAAGGATGGATCGTTAAGGATGGTTGTCGATTATCGAGGATTGAATGAAGTAACCATCAAGAACAAGTACCCACTACCGATGATCAATGATCTGTTTGATCGGTTGCAAGGAGCTAAGGTATTTTCCAAGATCGATCTGCGCTCAGGATACCACCAGTTGAAGATTCGGGAACAGGATATACCCAAGACGGCTTTTACCTCCAGGTATGGGCTGTACGAGTATACCGTTATGTCATTTAGTCTGACTAATGCACGTGCATATTTTATGAACATGATGAACAAAGTGTTTATGGAGTTCTTGGATAAGTTCGTCGTAGTGTTCATTGATGATATCCTGGTTTACTCAAAGAATGAAGAGGAGCATAAGGAACATTTGTGTTTGGTTCTTGGAAAGTTCAGAGAACATCAATTATATGCCAAGTTTAGCAAATGTGAGTTTTGGTTGAAGGAAGTTGGATTTCTCGGACACGTTATATCCGGAGAAGGTATAGCAGTAGATCCCACTAAAGTTGATACCGTGACCAAGTGGGAAGCACCAACCACCGTGGGAGAGATCCGGAGTTTTCTTGGACTAGCAAGATACTACCGGAGGTTTATTGAGAATTTCTCAAAGATTGCGAAGCCTATGACAGAGTTGTTGAAGAACGATAACAAGTTCATATGCATGGAGGAATGTGAGGCTAGTTTTCAGGAGTTGAAGAAACGTTTGGTTACTTCACCAGTGTCGATTTTGCCAGACCAGACCAAGGATTATGAGGTGTATTGCGACACCTCACGTCGAGGACTTGGAGCAGTGCTTATGCAGGAAGGGAAAGTTGTTTCATATGCCTCACGACAGCTTAAGCCTCATGAGTTGAATTATGCTACGCATGATTTGGAGTTAGCAGCCGTAGTGCATGCACTGAAGACTTGGAACATTTTCTGATTGGAAACCATTGCAAAGTGTATACGGATCATAAGAGTTTGAAGTATATTTTCACACAGAAGGAGTTGAATCTCACACAAAGGAGATGGTTACGACATCAGTGAGTGACATCATAGATCGCACCATATCCAATAGAGTGCGATTACGACGTTCGGACACACCGTTACGCTGAGGTGTTCCAGGCGGCGTGAGTTGTGAAACGATTCCACATTTCCTTAAGTGCGTACTAAATTCGTGACTTAAATATTCTCCCCCACGATCTGATCGTAAGAATTTTATCTTTCGGTCATGTTGATTCTCTACCTCATTCTGAAATTCCTTGAACTTTTCAAAGGTCTCAGACTTGTGTTTCATCAAATAGACATACCCATATCTACTTAAGTCATCAGTGAGAGTGAGAACATAACGATAGCCACCGCGAGCCTCAATGCTCATTGGACCGCACACATTAGTATGTATAATTTCCAATAAGTTGGTTGCTCGCTCCATTGTTCCGGAGAACGGAGTCTTGGTCATTTTACCCATGAGGCATGGTTCGCACGTGTCAAATGATTCGAAATCAAGAGACTCCAAAAGTCCATCTGTATGGAGCTTCTTCATGCGTTTGACACCGATGTGACCAAGGCGGCAGTGCCACAGATATGTGGGACTATCATTATCAATCTTACATCTTCTGGTATTCACACTATGAATATGTGTAACATCACATTCGAGATTCATTAAGAATAAACCATTGACAAGCGGGGCATGACCATAAAACATATCTCTCATATAAATAGAACAACCATTATTCTCGGATTTAAATGAGTAGCCATCTCGCATTAAACGAGATCCAGATACAATGTTCATGCTCAAAGCTAGCACTAAATAACAATTATTGAGGTTTAAAACTAATCCCGTAGGTAAATGTAGAGGTAGCGTGCCGATGGCGATCACATCGACCTTGGAACCATTCCCGACGCGCATCGTCACCTCGTCCTTCGCTAGTCTCCGGTTATTCCGCAGCTCCTGTTTTGAGGTACAAATATGAGCAACCGCACCGGTATCAAATACCCAGGAGCTACTACGAGTACTGGTAAGGTACACATCAATTACATGTATATCACATATACCTTTAGTGTTGCCGGCCTTCTTGTCCGCTAAGTATTTGGGGAAGTTCCGCTTCCAGTGTCCCTTTCCCTTGCAATAAAAGCACTCAGTCTCAGGTTTGGGTCCATTCTTTGGCTTCTTCTCGGCACTGATTTACCGGGCGCGGCAACTCCCTTGCCGTCCTTCTTGAAGTTCTTCTTACCCTTGCCTTTCTTGAAACTAGTGGTTTTATTGACCATCAACACTTGATGTTCCTTTTTGATTTCCACCTCCGCTGATTTCAGCATTGAAAATACTTCAGGAATAGTTTTCACCATCCCTTGCATATTGTAGTTCATCACAAAGCTCTTGTAGCTAGGTGGGAGCGAGTGAAGGATTCTGTCAATGACCGCCTCATCCGGGAGGTTAATGTCTAGCTGGGACAAGAGGTTGTGCAACCCAGACATTTTGAGTATGTGCTCACTGACAGAACTATTTTTCCTCCATCGTACAACTGTAGAACTTGTCGGAGACTTCATATCTCTCGACCCGGGCATGAGCTTGGAAAACCATTTTCAGCTCTTCGAACATCTCATATGCTCTGTGTTGCTCAAAACGCTTTTGGAGCCCCGGTTCTAAGCTGTAAATCATGCCGCACTGAACGAGGGAGTAATCATCAGCACGTGACTGCCAAGCGTTCATAACGTCTTGGTTCTCTGGGATGGGTGCTTGACCTAGCGGTGCTTCTAGGACATATGCTTTCTTGGCAGCTATGAGGATGATCCTCGGGTTCCGGACCCAGTCCGTATAGTTGCTGCCATCATCTTTCAGCTTGGTTTTCTCTAGGAACGCGTTGAAGTTGAGGTTGACATGAGCGTTGGCCATTTGATCTACAAGACATTTTGCAAAGGTTTTTAGACTAAGTTCATGATAATTAAGTTCATCTAATCAAATTATTTAATGAACTCCCACTCAGATTAGACATCCCTCTAGTCATCTAAGTGATACATGATCCGACTCAACTAGACCGTGTCCGATCATCACGTGAGACGGACTAGTCATCATCGGTGAACATCTCCATGTTGATCGTATCTTCCATACGACTCATGTTCGACCTTTCGGTCTCTTGTGTTCCGAGACCATGTCTGTACATGTAGGCTCGTCAAGTCAACCTAAGTGTTTTGCATGTGTAAATCTGGCTTACACCCGTTGTATGTGAATGTTGGAATCTATCACACCCGATCATCACGTGGTGCTTCGAGACAACGAACTTTCACGACGGCGCACAGTTAGGGGAAACACTTTCTTGAAATTATTGTGAGGGATCATCTTATTTACTACCGTCGTTCTAAGCAAATAAGAAGCAAAAACATGATAAACATCACATGCAATCAAATAGTGACATGATATGGCCAATATCATTTGCTCCTTTTGATCTCCATCTTCGGGGCGCCATGATCATCATTGTTACCGGCATGACACCATGATCTCCATCATCATGATCTCCATCGTCGTGTCTTCATGAAGTTGTCTCGTCATCTATTACTTCTACTACTATGGCTAACGGTTTAGCAATAAAGTAAAGTAATTACATGATGTTTATGTTGACATGCAGGTCATAAATAAATTAAGACAACTCCTATGGCTCCTTCCGGTTGTCATACCCATCGACATGCAAGTCGTGATTCCTATTACAAGAACATGATCAATCTCATACATCACATATACCATTCATCATATCCTTTTGGCCATATCACATCACACGGCATATGCTGCAAAAACAAGTTAGACGTCCTCTAATTGTTGTTGCAAGTTTTTACGTGGCTGCTATAGGTTTCTAGCAAGAACGTTTCTTACCTACGCCAAAACCACAACGTGATATGCCAATTTCTATTTACCCTTCATAAGGACCCTTTTCATCGAATCCGGTCCGACTAAAGTGGGAGAGACAGACACCCGCTAGCCACCTTATGCAACTAGTGCATGTCAGTCAGTGGAACCAGTCTCACGTAAGCATACGTGTAAGGTCGGTCCGGGCTGCTTCATCCCACGATGCCGCCGAATCAAGATAAGACTAGTAACGGCAAGTAAATTGACAAAATCGACGCCCACAACAACTTGTGTTCTACTCGTGCATAGAAACTACGCATAGACCTAGCTCTGATACCACTGTTGGGGAACGTAGTAGAATTTTAAAATTTTCTACGCATCACCAAGATCAATCTATGGAGTCATCTAGCAATGAGGGAGAGGGGAGTGCATCTACATACCCTTGTAGATCGCGAGCGGAAGCGTTCAAGAGAACGGGGTTGATGGAGTCGTACTCGTCGTGATCCAAATCACCGATGACCAAGCGCCAAACGGACGGCACCTCCGCGTTCAACGCATGTACAGTTGGGAACACGTCTCCTCCTTCTTGATCCAGCAAGGGGAAGGAGAGGTTGATGGAGATCTAGCAGCACGACGGCGTGGTGGTGGAAGCAGCGGTGATCTCGGCAGGCTTCGCCAAGCTCCAACGAGAGAGAGGGGTGTTACGGGGGGAGAGGGAGGCGCCAAGGGCTTGGTGTGCGGCTGCCCTCCCTCCCTCCCACTATATATAGGGCCCCTAGGGGGGCACCGGCCCTAGGAGATCCAATCTCCAAGGGGGGGCGGAGGCTAAGGGGGACTTGCCCCCCAAGTCAGGTGGGGCGCCCCCCACCCCTAGGGTTTCCAACCCTAGGCGCAGGGGGAGGCCCATGGGGGCGCACCAGCCCATGAGGGGCTGGTTCCCCTCCCACTTCAGACCATGGGGCCCTCCGGGATAGGTGGCCCCACCCGGTGGACCCCCGGGACCCTTCCGGTGGTCCCGGTACAATACTGATTACCCCCGAAACTTTCCCGATGGCCGAAACTGGACTTCCTATATATAAATCTTTACCTCAAGACCATTCCGGAACTCCTCGTGTCGTCTGGGATCTCATCCGAGACTCCGAAAAACTTTCGGGTTACCGCATACTAATATCTCTACAACCCTAGCGTCACCGAACCTTAAGTGTGTAGACCCTACGGGTTCGGGAGACACGAAGACATGCCCGAGACGACTCTCCGGTCAATAACCAACAACGGGATCTGGATGTTGGGGATCGTAGCAGAAATTTAAAATTTTCTACGCATCACCAAGATCAATCTATGGAGTAATCTAGCAACGAGGGGAAGGGGAGTGCATCTACATACTCTTGTAGATCGCTAAGCGGAAGCGTTACAAGAACGCGGTTGATGGAGTCGTACTCGCGGTGACTCAAATCGCAGAAGGTCCGATCAAGCGCCGAACGGACGGCGCCTCCTCGTTCAACACACGTACAGCCCGGGGACGTCTCCTCCTTCTTGATCCAGCAAGGGGAGAGTAGAAGTTGAGGAAGAACTCCAGCAGCACGACGGCATGGTGGCAATGGAGCTCGTGGTTCTCCAGCAGGGCTTCGCCAAGCCCTATGGAGGAGGAGGTGTAGGAGGAGGGAGGGCTGTGCTAGGGAAGAGGTCACGGCTGCCCTCCCACCCCTCCACTATATATAGGGGCAAGGGGAGAGGGGGAGGCTCCCTAGGGTTTCCCCTAGGGGCGGCGGCTAGGCAGATTGGATCTCCCTAGGGAAAATCCTAGGGAGACTTGCCCCCCAAGCCAAGCAGGTGGAGGCTTGCCTCCCAAGCCAGGTGGAGGCGCCCCCCCCCCCCCCCCCCAAGTAACATGGTAAAGGGTGTGGGGGCGCACCACCCCTTAGTGGGCTGGTTTGCCCCCTCCCCTTTGGCCCATGAGGCCCTCCCACACTTGCTGGGGCTCTCGAAACACCTTTCGGTCATGCTGGTCATAGCCTGATACCCCCGGAACACTTCCGGACTCCAATACCCTTCGTCCAATATATCAATCTTCACCGCCGGACCATTCCGAAACTCCTCGTGACGTCTGAGATCTCATCCGGGACTCCGAACTACCTTCGGTAACCACATACTATTTCCCATAACAACTCTAGCGTCACCGAACCTTAAGTGTGTAGACCCTACGGGTTCGGGAACCATGCATACATGTAACGCCCCGAGACCGAGGTGCCAGGTGTCGTCCAGTTAGTCGTTGTTGTTGCGTTGTCATTGCTTGCGTGTCATGCATTGCATATCATGTCATCATGTGCATTGCATTTGCATACATGTTCGTCTCATGCATTCGAGCATTTTCCCCGTTGTCCGTTTTGCATTCCGGCGCTTCATTCTCCTCCGGTGGTCATCTCTACCTTTCTTCGTGTGTGGGGATTAAACATTTCCGGATTGGACCGAGACTTGCCAAGCGGCCTTGGTTTACTACCGGTAGACTGCCTGTCAAGTTCCATTCCATTTGGACTTCGTTTGATACTCCAACGGTTAACCGAGGGACCGAAAAGTCCTCGTGTGTGTTGCAGCCCAACACCCTTCCAATTTGGCCCAAAACCCACCTAAACCTCCTCCATCCTCTCGGTCGTTCGATCACGATCGCGTGGCCGAAAACTGCACCTCATTTGGACTCTCCTAGCTCCCTCTACCTATAAATATGTGCATCCCGTCAAAATTCGCGGTCGAAACCCTAGCGTCTTCCTCCTCGCGCCGCCGGACATGTCCGTGCCCGCCGGATACGTCCAGCCGCCACCTCACTCCGGCGAATCACATCCCGCCACGTCAGCGCCGCCGCCCTTCTCCTCCACTCGCACGCTGCCACTTGTCCCTGCCTCCCTCTCTCTCCACCGGCGCCGCCGAGGCCCGCCGTGGCCCAAGGGAGGCCCGCCCGAGCCAACCCGGGCCCGAGCGCCCCGCACCCTGGCCGGATTCGCCCCACCGTGCCTCTTCTTCGTCCCCGCCGCCTCGGGAGCTCCGCGCCGCCATCGCCATCGCCGGGAGCCACCTTCGCTCGCCGGAGCACGCCCCATCGCCCGTACGCCTCCCGCCGTTCGTCCGAGCCGAGCCGCCCCCGAGCGCCTGCCTCAGCTCCTCGCCCGCGCCTCGCCTCGACGGCCGCCGCCGTCGTCAGCTCGCCGTCGCCGTCTCCTCGTCGACCCCTCGTCGCCGGCGGCCTGTGCCTCCTTCTTCCTCCGCCATGGTCAACGCCGACGCCGGTGGGACCTGCCCCTGCTCCTCGATCCAGATCAGATCGGGAGGATGACCGCAAGCGCCTGCGTGGGCCGGCCCAATCGTCCTCTCCACGGCCCAGCTCCGTCCCTGCCAGCCCACTCCCTCCGGCCTAGTTTATTTTTTTTGCGAGGTTATAATTTCACTAAGTCCCGAAATTCCCAGATTCATGTGCCCGTGTTCATTATGGCGTAACTTTGCATCCGTGACTCCGATTCATGCATATAGCATATCAAAATGTTCATCTCAGAGAGTACATCATTTCATTCCATTGCATCATTTTCATTTGAGTTCATCTTGATGCCCGAAATGCCGTTAGAAGAGGGCTACTTGAGATAATTGTCAGATCTGCTACTCCATTTAGGTTTTTGTTATTTTTGCCATGATTAATGTGTGCATGATATGCCCTGATGCTCTACATGTGTTTTGTTAAGGGTTTTGTCATCTTTCCAGAGGTGCAACCCATGTATTTTTGTGATGTGTGTGGTGACTAGCACAAGCTTGCCAAGTGGTGCACTTGGTAATTCTGTTTTCAGGGACTTAGCAATTCCACTAAGTCCTTGATCTGTTTATTTCATGATGCCATATGTTCATGTTGTTTCCTAGTGATCCGTGCCTCTTTTGAGGATGATCAGTAAGGATGTTTTATTAATCTTGTAGCGCTATATCCATCCATGTCTTTGTTTGCAATTATGGAGCACCCTAGCTTGAGTCAATCGAGCTCTACTTTTGCTACTTTGTCAATCTGGGCAGATTGTCAACTTGTTTGCAATTTTGCCGATGATGTTGTAGTCGATCCGTGCATGCTATGCTATTGTTCTTGCCATGTCTAGCTTGCATTTTGTGTGCTCTTAATGGATGTATTCTTTTCTTGCCATGACTTGCACCGTAGTGAGTGCATCGAGCTCATAAACATGCCTACTTGAGTTACGTTTCAGCATGTGTCAGTTTTCACTAAGTATGAAAACTGATTATGTTTTTGCTATGTTCACATGCTTGCAATTGTATTTTCTGATCCCTTTTGGCTCAAGGTCACTAAGGGACTTTTGTTAAGCTCTTGGAGTAGCTCCATGCCATGCTTTACTTTGCCATGTTCAGGTCCTGTAGCATGTAGTTGTGTTGCTCCGAAGAGGGCTACCTGATCTGAAATTCCAGACAAGTGTTGATTTCACTAAGTCTGAGATCTGTTTGCCACATGCATTTTTTCCATGCTTGTTTGAACCTGTTAATGGATGAATTGGACGTGGCTCAGTGCTAGACTTTTGTTAAGTATCTTATGTGCATCCCTGCCATGCATTTTGTTGTCATGTTTGGGTGCTGTAGCATGTTCACCTCATTGCATTTAGATGGCTACTTGCTGTAAATCGCAGACCGGTGTCATTTTTGAATCGTTTGCCATTTTCAAACCGTAACTCCGATTCCGGCATTCTTTATATCGTTTTCAAGCGATTTCATCTCATCTTTCCAGTGGCACACTTGGTTTTCCAAGTTGAGTCCAGGTTCCTTCATCTCTTGTCAAATCATGCATATGCATCACATACCACATCTCGCATATCATACCATGTTCATGTGTTGGTGGTTTACTATGTTGTGTGCTTCTTTTCCGGTGTTTGCTTCTTCGGGTTGGTTCCGTTAACGTCGTGTTTGTGAGGACCCATTCGTCTACGTCCGTTTATCTTCTTCATGGACTCGTTCTTCTTCCTTGTGGGATTCCAGGCAAGATGATCATACCCTCGAAATCACTTCTATCTTTGCTTTGCTAGTTGCTCGCTCTTTTGCTATGCCTATGCTGCGATACCTACCACTTGCTTATCATGCCTCCTATATTGTTGAACCAAGCCTCTAACCCAACTTGTCCTAGCAAATCGTTGTTTGGCTATGTTACCGCTTTGCTCAGCCCCTCTTATAGCGTTGTTAGTTGCAGGTGAAGATTGAAGTTTGTTCCTTGTTGGAACATGGAGTTGTTGTTCCTTGTTGGAACATGTTTACTTGTTGGGATATCACTATATATCTTATTAACTTAATGCATCTATATACTTGGTAAAGGGTGGAAGGCTCGGCCCTATGCCTGGTGTTTTGTTCCACTCTTGCCGCCCCAGTTTCCGTCATATCGGTGTTATGTTCCCGGATTTTGCGTCCCTTACATGGTTGGGCTATAATGGGAACCCCTTAACAGTTCGCCTTAAGTAAAGCTCCTCCAGCAATGCCCAACCTTGGTTTTACCATTTGCACTAACAACCTACCACCTTCCCTTGGGTTTTCACGAGCCCGAGGGTCATCTTTATTCTAACCCCCCCCCTGGGCCAGTGCTCCTCTGAGTGTTGGTCCGACCGAGCAGACTGCGGGGCCACCTCGGGGCAACTTGAGGTTTGGTTTTACTCATAGGATGTCTCATCTGAGTGTGCCCTGAGAAAGAGATATGTGCAGCTCCTATCGGGATTTGTCGGCACATTCGGGCAGTGTTGCTGGTTTAGTTTTACCCTGTCGAAATGTCTTGTTGTACCGGGATACCGAGTCTGATCGGAATGTCTCGGGAGGAGGTCTATTCCTTCGTTGACCGTGAGAGCTTGTGATGGGCTAAGTTGGGACACCCCTGCAGGGATTAAACTTTCGAAAGCCGTGCCCGCGGTTATGAGCAGATGGGAATTTGTTAATGTCTGGTTGTAGATAACTTGAACCTTAACTTAATGAAAATGAATCAATCGCGTGCGTAACCGTGATGGTCTCTTTCCGGCGGAGTCCGGGAAGTGAACACGGTGTTGGAGTTATGCTTGACGTAGGTTGTTTTAGGATCACTTCTTGATCATACTTTTATCGACAATGCTTTGCTTTCTCTTATCGCTCTCATTTACGTATGTTAGCCACCATATATGCTAGTCGCTTGCTGCAGCTCCACTTCATACCTTTACCTTACCCATAAGCTTAAATACTCTTGATCGCGAGGGTGCGAGATTGCTGAATCCCTGTGGCTCACAGATACTTCCAAAACCAGTTTGCAGGTCCCGATGTTACAGAGCAGGTGACGCAACCAAGCTCAGGAGGAGCTCGATGAAGATCTTGTCCTTTGTGTTGTTTCCTTTCCCGATGATCAGTAGTGGTGCCCAGTTGGGGGTGATTGGGATCGTTGTCGCATGTTGGGTTCTCTTTTATTTTGGCGCCGTAGTCGGGCCATGAGTGTTTGGATGATGTAAAGTTATTTATGTACTTGATTGACGTGGCGAGTGTAAGCCAACTATGTTATCTCCCCTTTTATTATCATATTACATGGGATGTTGTGAAGATTGCCTAACTTGCGACATATGCCTTCAATGCGATTATACCTCTAAGTCGTGCCTCGACACGTGGGAGATATAGTCGCAACGAGGGTGTTACAAGTTGGTAATAAGAGCCTTCCCCGACCTTAGGAGCCCCATTGCTTGATCGTTATTAGCGGCCGAGTTGTGTCTAGAAAAATGTTTTGAGTCATTTAGGAATTATATATCGGAGAGATTAGGAATTCTTTTTACTTCCCAGTCTCCTCATCGCTCTGGTAAGGCATCCTGACGTAGAGTTTTGACTCTTCTCTTCTCAAATTTCACTAAAAAAATTTAGGATCACGCGGGTATCTTGGAATCGTTCCGATGGTTTTATGATGAGAACATTGTCTTGGTGCCTCCTGTCAGGGGTTTAGTGGAAGTGTCCCGGGGAGTTGAGCTCTGAGGTGTTGACATCATAATTTTATCGTTGCAGTTCTGGAATACCTGAGTTTAGTACGCCGACATCGAAAAAGGATCATGATAAATGTTTATTATTCATGCTAGAATTGTATTAACCAGAAACATAATACACGTGTGAATACATAGACAAACAAAGTGTCACTAGTATGCCTCTACTTGACTAGCTCGTTAATCAAAGATGGTTATGTTTCCTAACCATGAACAATGAGTTGTTATTTGATTAACGGGATCACATAATTAAGAGAATGATCTGATTGACATGACCCATTCCATTAGCTTAGCACCCGATCATTTAGTATGTTGCTATTGCTTTCTTCATGACTTATACATGTTCCTATAACTATGAGATTATGCAACTCCCGTTTACGGGAGGAACACTTTGGGTACTACCAAACGTCACAACGTAACTGGGTGATTATAAAGGAGTACTACAGGTGTCTCCAAAGGTACATGTTGGGTTGGCATATTTCGAGATTAGGTTTTGTCACTCCGATTGTCGGAGAGGTATCTCTGGGCCCTCTCGGTAATGCACATCACTTAAGCCTTGCAAGCATTACAACTAATGAGTTAGTTGCGGGATGATGTATTACAGAACGAGTAAAGAGACTTGCCAGTAACGAGATTGAACTAGGTATTTGGAATACCGACGATTGAATCTCGGGCAAGTAACATACCTATGACAAAGGGAACAACGTATGTTGTTATGCGGTCTGACCGATAAAGATCTTCGTAGAATATGTAGGAGCCAATATGGGCATCCAGGTCCCGCTATTGGTTATTGACCGGAGACGTGTCTCGGTCATGTCTACATTGTTCTCGAACCCATAGGGTCCGCACGCTTAAGGTTACGATGACAATTATATTATGAGTTTAAGTATTTTGATATACCGAAGGTTGTTTGGAGTCCCGGATGTGATCACGGACATGACGAGGAGTCTCGAAATGGTCGAGACATAAAGATTGATATATTGGAAGGCTATGTTTAGATACCAGAAGTGTTCCGGGTGAAATCGGGATTTTACCGGAGTACCGGGAGGTTACCGGAACCCCCCGGGAGCTATATGGGCCATGATGGGCCTTAGTGGAAAAGAGAAGAGGCAGCCCCTCATGGGCCGCGCGCCCCTCCCCTCCCTTGGTCCGAATAGGACAAGGAGAGGGGGCCGGCCCCTCTCTCTCTTTTCCCCCCTCGGCGAATCCTATTCCAACTAGGATTGGGGGGAATCCTACTCCGAGAGGGAGTAGGACTCTCCTGGCGCGCCCTCCTTGGCCGGCCGCCTCCCCCCTTTAGTCCTTTATATACGGAGGCAGGTGCACCCCAGAGACACACAAGTTGATCCACGTGATCTTTTCCTTAGCCGTGTGCGGCGCCCCAGCCACCATAGTCCTCGATAATATTGTAGCGGAGTTTAGGCGAAGCCCTGCTGCTGTAGTACATCAAGATCGTCACCACGCCGTCGTGCTGACGGAACTCTTCCCCGACACTTTGCTGGATCGGAGTCCGGGGATCGTCATCGAGCTGAACGTGTGCTAGAACTCGGAGGTGCCGTAGTTTCAGTGCTTGATCGGTCGGATCGTGAAGACGTACGACTACATCAACCAAACGCTTCCGTTGTCGATCTACTAGGTATGTAGATCACACTCCCCCCTCTCGTTGCTATGCATCACCATGATCTTGCGTGTGCGTAGGAAAATTTTTGAAATTACTACGAAACCCATCAACAGCTAGATGTAGGATTTGTTAGTTTGGGTGAGATATTATGCTTCCCCTGTATCCCCAACACCTGATTGCATAACCGGGAAAATTTCGGGAGTTTATAAGTGGGAATTCAAGTAGCTCTTAGGATATCTTTCCGACAGATGTATGATTTGAAATTGGGGTTCGACGTCTAGTGGTCCGCCTATTCACGGTTGGTTTTACAGTGGTCTAGTTGTGTCTTAAAGAGTCCTTGGCTATGCCGACTCGGGGACGCTTCGTATGTCAGGTGCACTGCCTTGTACATGATGGTGCTGTACGATCGAGCCCGTGTAGGCCCCACCACGAAAACTTCGGACGAAATCTCTATCATATGTTTGTTCCGGCTTATTCTGCAAGCCAACCCTTTGTTTTTGTTTTGAGTTGTGCTATTCGAGTTGCTTCAATGTCAAGTGTTGATTCCATACCTTCCCTAAATGGTGTTCTCATACTCCTATGTGAATACTAAATCGTTCTTGTTCATTGAGATTGTCATGTCAATCCTTTTTAACCGGTGTGTTTCACTTCAAGTGGATCCAATCTTTGTCAACATTCGCAAGATCAACTCAAGTCCTCTCAACGGTGTTCATTTCATTCGTCCCAAGTTGCCTTTGTTTTCCCGCCCTCCCTCCCTTTTTTCTCGAGGACTCATATATCTCAATCAAGTATCATTTTATTGATGTGAAGTCTCTTCTTCCTTTCCTGTCAATATTGTTATCCGGTGATTCTCATGAAGAGTATAACGGAGCCTCAAGTTCGTCATTCTTCATTCCTTTCATCTACGGTGGATTAAATTCAAGTTTTCTATGTTGATCATATTCGTTTCCTTGTTTCAAATGCCTTCTCATGCCGGTGCACCTTATATTCAGTCATTTATCGCTATTCAATTGTTCCGGAGTGCTCAAGATATCTCGAAGACTCGTGTTTCCACTCTGCATTCGTTCGAGATCTTTCGAGGATGTTCTCTCTTTCAAGCCATTTAAGTCAACCGGTGTAATCTCTCCTTTCAAGCAATCATTTCAACGGTGTTTCTTTTCAGTGGGCCCTAACCCACAGGTCTTTTCCCAGGATCTTACCTGACTCTTCTAATCTTTCCGGAGCAATTCTCAAATTCATTTCAAAGTTTGACGTAAGAATGATTCTTCATCAGTCAAATGCCTTCTCCAAGATCTTTCACACTATTTTCATCATTGGCTCAACCTCTTCGCTTTTGATTCTTCCGGAGTATCTCAACTACTCATGGTGGCATTTCTTGTTGTCACTCTCAACATTTGTAGACCGAAGAAGAGTTTTACCTCCATATCTTATCCATTCTCTCAGAGATTCGTGGTTCTAGTTCAAGGCCATCCTCTCATAATTGCTTTTGATTGTGAGAATTCTTTTCTCCTATCCGGAGAAATTCAAGATTCCTTTCAATTTGATTATCCGGAGCCCATCATTTCAGAAGATTTATTCATTCTCATCTCTTAACTATTGTTCTCCAAATTTTACCGGTGCTTCATTCAAGTTTTATCTAAGCAGTTCTTGATCTCTTCGTCCACTTGTATCTAAATACCCTCAAGTATCTTCATTCATTCTTCATATTCTTCCCGGTGAATTGTGGCTTTGCTTCGTTCATTTCACAATTCTTACCGGTGATTCATCCTTTTACTTCATTCGTTGTTCAATTCTTACGGTGGTTCGTTCAAGATTTCTCTTCCTTATCAATTCATTCGTGTTTTCAATTCAACCGGTGTTTCGTTGAATACATTCTCAAGTTTTGATATATCTCTTTTAATCCTTTCTACGAGAATAAGTAGTATGCCAAATCCATTGATTGTCATCAATTTAATTGGTGAAGGATAAGCATAATGTAATTCTTATTCTTGTTTCATCCAAGTGGTTAATTCCTTATTCCGAAGGTGCATCATATCACATTTGGGGTTCGACATGCTTTATCTTTTCTTTTCCCGGAGTTCCAAGTTCTCTCAATTATTTCATCGTGAGATCCATTTAAATCATTGCAAGGTTTCAACCTTATTCTTTTCATCCTCCATTTCGATTGATCATTTCTTTTATTTCCGGAGTTCTCATGAAAGTTCTACATGATGGTTCATCAAGGATTTATATTCCTTCTCGAAGTGTTCATCGAGATTCTTTTCTAAGAAACTCAAGATTTCTTCATATTGTATACCGGAGTGCATTTCTGTCTATCGTATCATTGGAGGTGGTATTATGTCATTCTTGATAATTTGAGTTCATGTTTTCATGATTCACATGCTGTCAAGATTGGGATATTTTAAATCCATCAACCTATTTGTTGGAATTGTCTTGGGTTATATTTCACCTAAAGCCTTCCCTAAGGATTGTTGCTAGTTATGGTGCTTATAAATGATCCAAGTTCTTCATTTATCCTTCCCGGTGCGATATACTTTCTCACCAATTTGTTCATATCAATCCAATTCTTTTTTCCGTGAGTGGCAGGTTGTCACCTCATAATTTGAGATGTATTCCATAAGACCATATCAAGCTTATTCTTTTCGTTGTTGGTTTTCCAACAACTCCGTTCTAGCTTTTGTTGTAAGCGTGCTCCCTCGAGTTTTGTTTCCCTTCGTTCATCCCATTCCATTCTTACTTTTGTTTCGGAGGCTTTGTGATGTTGCTCTTTTCAGCCCATCTTTTCGTTTTGTCAGGATCATGTTCTTTTCTTGGTTTACCCATTTAACTGGAGTGTTGTGCCCTCTTTGCTCAAGTTGATTTCGCCTTATCAAGTCTTTCATCTCTTTTCAACCGAAGTGCTACCCGAATCGGCTCTTTCTTTTCCTCTTTCTTAACAGAGTACTTTCAACTTCGTTCATCTCTGTTGTATTCTTTTCTCGAAATGTCTTAACCTTTGCAAGGTTCTTTGGTTTCACTCGTTTGTCAAAGAAGCAACTTAGTTTTACCTCTTCTCTTTCTCTTTCGTTTGTCCCTCCGATGCCATTCTAGATCTCGGGACGAGATCCTCTCGTAGTGGTGGAGTGTTGTAACGCCCCGAGACCGATGTGCCAGGTGTCGTCCAGTTAGTCGTTGTTGTTGTGTTGTCATTTGTTGCGTGTCATGCATTGCATATCATGTCATCATGTGCATTGCATTTGCATACGTGTTCGTCTCATGCATTCGAGCATTTTCCAGGTTGTCCGTTTTGCATTCCGGCGCTTCATTCTTCTCCAGTGGTCATTTCTACCTTTCTTCGTGTGTGGGGATTAAACATTTCCGGATTGGACCGAGACTTGCCAAGTGGCCTTGGTTTACTACCGGTAGACCGCCTGTCAAGTTTCGTTCCATTTGGACTTCGTTTGATACTCCAACGGTTAACCGAGGGACCGAGAAGGCCTCGTGTGTGTTGCAGCCCAACACCCTTCCAATTTGGCCCAAAACCCACCTAAACCTCCTCCATCCTCTCGGTCGTTCGATCACGATCGCGTGGCCGAAAACCGCACCTCATTCGGACTCTCCTAGCTCCCTCTACCTATAAATATGTGCATCCCGTCAAAATTCACTGTCGAAACCCTAGCGTCTTCCTCCTCGCGCCGCCGGACATGTCCGCGCCCGCCGGACACGTCCAGCCGCCACCTCACTCCGGCGAATCACATCCCGCCACGTCAGCGCCGCCGCCCTTCTCCTCCACTCGCACGCTGCCACTTGTCCATGCCTCCCTCTCTCTCCACCGGCGCCGCCGAGGCCCGCCGTGGCCCAAGGGAGGGCCGCCCGAGCCAACCCGGGCCCGAGCGCCCCGCACCCTGGCCGGATTCGCCCCACCGCGCCTCTTCTTCGTCCCCGCCGCCACCGCCATCGCCGAGAGCCACCTTCGCTCGCCGGAGCACGCCCCGTCGCCCGTACGCCTCTCACCATTCGTCCGAGCCGAGCCGCCCCCGAGTGCCAGCCTCAGCTCCTTGCCCGCGCCTCGCCTCAATGGCCGCCGTCGTCAGCTTGCTGTCGCCGTCTCCTCGTCGTCCCCTCGTTGCTGGCATCCTGTGCCTCCTTCTTCCTCCGCCATGGTCAACGCCGGCGCCGGCGGGACCTGCCCCTGCTCCTCGATCCATATGGGATCGGGAGGATGACCGCAAGCGCCTGCATGGGCCGGCCCAATCGTCCTCTCCACGGCCCAGCTCCGTCCCTGCCAGCCCACTCCCTCCAGCCCGGTTTATTTTTTTGCGAGGTTATAATTTCAGTAAGTCCCGAAATTCCCAGATTCATGTGTCTGTGTTCATCATGGCATAACTTTGCATCCGTGGCTCCGATTCATGCATATAGCATATCAAAATGTTCATCTCAGAGAGTACATCATTTCATTCCATTGCATCATTTTCATTTAAGTTCATCTTGATTCCCGAAATGCCGTTAGAAGAGGGCTACTTGAGATAATTGTCAGATCTGCTACTCCGTTTAGGTTTTTGTCATTTTTGCCATGATTAATGTGTGCATGATATGCCCTGATGCTCTACATGTGTTTTGTTAAGGGTTTTGTCATCTTTCCAGAGGTGCAACCCATGTATTTTTGTGATGTGTGTGGTGACTAGCACAAGCTTGCCAAGTGGTGCACTTGGTAATTCTGTTTTCAGGGACTTAGCAATTCCACTAAGTCCTTGATCTGTTTATTTCATGATGCCATATGTTCATGTTGTTTCCTAGTGATCCGTGCCTCTTTTGAGGATGATCAGTAAGGATGTTTTATTAATCTTGTAGCGCTATATCCATCCATGTCTTTGTTTGCAATTATGGAACACCCTAGATTGAGTCAATCGAGCTCTACTTTTGCTACTTTGTGAATCTGGGCAGATTGTCAACTTGTTTGCAATTTTGCCGATGATGTTGTAGTCGATCCGTGCATGTTATGCTATTGTTCTTGCCATGTCTAGCTTGCATTTTGTGTGCTCTTAATGGATGTATGCTTGTCTTGCCATGACTTGCACCGTAGTGAGTGCATCGAGCTCGTAAACATGCCTACTTGAGTTATATTTCAGCATGTGTCAGTTTTCACTAAGTATGAAAACTGATTATGTTTTTGCTATGTTCACATGCTTGCAATTGTATTTTCTGATCCCTTTTGGCTCAAGGTCACTAAGGGACTTTTGTTAAGCTCTTGGAGTAGCTCCATGCCATGCTTTACTTTGCCATGTTCAGGTCCTGTAGCATGTAGTTGTGTTGCTCCGAAGAGGGCTACCTGATCTGAAATTCCAGACAAGTGTTGATTTCACTAAGTCTGAGATCTGTTTGCCACATGCATTTTTGCCATGCTTGTTTGAACCTGTTAATGGATGAATTGGCCGTCGCTCAGTGCTAGACTTTACTTAAGTATCTTATGTGCATCCCTGCCATGCATTTTGTTGTCATGTTTGGGTGCTGTAGCATGTTCACCTCATTGCATTTAGATGGCTACTTGCTGTAAATCGCAGACCGGTGTCATTTTTGAATCGCTTGCCATTTTCAAACCGTAACTCCGATTCCGGCGTTCTTTATATCGTTTTCAAGCGATTTCATATCATCTTTCCAGTGGAACACTTGGTTTTCCAATTTGAGTCCAGGTTCCTTCATCTCTTGTCAAATCATGCATATGCATCGCATACCGCATCTCGCATATCATACCATGTTCATGTGTTGGTTGTTTACTATGTTGTGTGCTTATTTTCCGGTGTTTGCTTCTTCGGGTTGGTTCTGTTAACGTCGTGTTTGTGAGGACCCGTTCGTCTACGTCCGTTTGTCTTCTTCATGGACTCGTTCTTCTTCCTTGCGGGATTTCAAGCAAGATGGTCATACCCTCGAAATCACTACTATCTTTGCTTTGCTAGTTGCTCGCTCTTTTGCTATGCCTATGCTGCGATACCTACCACTTGCTTATCATGCCTCCTATATTGTTGAACCAAGCCTCTAACCCACCTTGTCCTAGCAAACCATTGTTTGGCTATGTTACCGCTTTGCTCAGCCCCTCTTATAGCGTTGTTAGTTGCAGGTGAAGATTGAAGTTTGTTCCTTGTTGGAACATGGAGTTGTTGTTCCTTGTTGGAACATGTTTACTTGTTGGGATATCACTATATATCTTATTAACTTAATGCATCTATATACTTCGTAAAGGGTGGAAGGCTCGGCCCTATGCCTGGTGTTTTGTTCCACTCTTGCCGCCCCAGTTTCCCTCATATCGGTGTTATGTTCCCGGATTTTGCGTCCCTTACATGGTTGGGCTATAATGGGAACCCCTTAACAGTTCGCCTTAAGTAAAGCTCCTCCAGCAATGCCCAACCTTGGTTTTACCATTTGCACTAACAACCTACCACCTTCCCTTGGGTTTTCGCGAGCCCGAGGGTCATCTTTATTCTAACCCCCCCCCTGGGCCAGTGCTCCTCTGAGTGTTGGTCCAACCGAGCAGACTGCGGGGCCACCTCGGGGCAACTTGAGGTTTGGTTTTACTCGTAGGATGTCTCACCTGAGTGTGCCCTGAGAAAGAGATATGTGCAGCTCCTATCAGGATTTGTCGGCACATTCGGGCGGTGTTGCTGGTTTAGTTTTACCCTGTCGAAATGTCTTGTTGTACCGGGATACCGAGTCTGATCGGAATGTCTCGGGAGGAGGTCTATTCCTTCGTTGACCATGAGAGCTTGTGATGGGCTAAGTTGGGACACCCCCGCAGGGATTAAACTTTCGAAAGCCGTGCCCGCGGTTATGGGCAGAAGGGAATTTGCTAATGTCCGGTTGTAGATAAGTTGAACCTTAACTTAATTAAAATGAATCAATCGCGTGTGTAACCGTGATGGTCTCTTTCCGGCGGAGTCCGGGAAGTGAACACGGTGTTGGAGTTATGCTTGACGTAGGTTGTTTTAGGATCACTTCTTGATCATACTTTTATCGACCGTGCTTTGCTTTCTCTTCTCGCTCTCATTTACGTATGTTAGCCACCATATATGCTAGTCGCTTGCTGCAGCTCCACCTCATACCTTTACCTTACCCATAAGCTTAAATAGTCTTGATCACGAGGGTGCGAGATTGCTGAGTCCCTGTGGCTCACAGATACTTCCAAAACCAGTTTGCATGTGCCGATGTTACAGAGCAGGTGACGCAACCAAGCTCAGGAGGAGCTCGATGAAGATCTTGTCCTTTGTGTTGTTTCCTTTCCCGATGATCAGTAGTGGTGCCCAGTTGGGGGTGATTGGGACCGTTGTCGCATGTTGGGTTATCTTTTATTTTGGTGCCGTAGTCGGGCCATGAGTGTTTGGATGATGTAATGCTATTTATGTACTTGATTGACGTGGCGAGTGTAAGCCAACTATGTTATCTCCCCTTTTATTATCATATTACATGGGATGTTGTGAAGATTGCCTAACTTGCGACATATGCCTTCAATGCGATTATACCTCTAAGTCCTGCCTCGACACGTAGGAGATATAGTCGCATCGAGGGTGTTACAATACATGACCGAGACACCTCTCCGGCCAATAACCAACAGCGGGATCTAGATACCCATGTTGGCTGCCACATGTTCCACGATGATCTCATCGGATGAACCACGATGTCTGGGATTCAATCAATCCCGTATTCAATTCCCTTTGTCTATCGGTATGTTACTTGCCCGAGATTCCATCGTCGGTATCCCGATACCTTCTTCAATCTCGTTACCAGCAAGTCTCTTTACTCGTTCCGTAACACATCATCCCGTGATCAACTCCTTGGTCACATTGTGCACATTATGATGATGTCCTACCGAGTGGGCCCAGAGATACCTCTCCGTTTACACGGAGTGACAAATCCCAGTCTCGATTCATGCCAACCCAACAGACACTTTTGGAGATACCCATAGTGCACCTTTATAGCCACCCAGTTACGTTGTGACGTTTGGTACACCCAAAGCATTCCTACGGTATCCGGGAGTTGCACAATCTCGTGGTCTAAGGAAATGATACTTGACATTAGAAAAGCTTTAGCATACGAACTACACGATCTTGTGCTAGGCTTAGGATTGGGTCTTGTCCATCACATCATTCTCCTAATGATGTGATCCCATTATCAACGACATCCAATGTCCATGCTCAGGAAACCGTAACCATCTATTGATCAACGAGCTAGTCAACTAGAGGCTTACTAGGGACTTGGTGTTGTCTATATATCCACACATGTATCTGAGTTTCCTATCAATACAATTCTAGCATGGATAATAAACGATTATCATGAACAATGAAATATAATATAATAATAACTAATTTATTATTGCCTATAGGGCATATTTCCAACAGTCTCCCACTTGCACTAGAGTCAATAATCTAGTTCACATCGCCATGTGATTAACACTCACAGGTCACATCGCCATGTGACCAACATCCAAAGAGTTTACTAGACTCAATAATCTAGTTCACATCACTATGTGATTAACACTCAATGAGTTCTGGGTTTGATCATGTTATGCTTGTGAGAGAGGTTGTAGTCAACGGGTTTGCCATATTCAGATCCCTATGTATTTCGCAAAACTTTATGTCATATCATAGATGCTGCTACCACGTTCCACTTGGAGCTATTCCAAATTGTTGCTCCATTATACGTATCCGGTATCTCTACTCGGAGCTATCCGGATAGGTGTTAAGCTTGCATCAACGTAACTCTTTACGTCAAACTCTTTATCATCTCCATAACCAAGAAACATTTCCTTATTCCTCTAAGGATAATTTTGACTGCTATCTGGTGATCCACTCCTAGATCACCTTTGTACCCTCTTGCCAGACATGTGGCAAGGCACACATCACGTGCGGTACTCAGCATGGCATACCGTATAGAGCCTATGACAAAAGCATAGGGGACGACCTTCGTCCTTCCTCTTTCTTCTGCCGTGGTCAAGCTTTGAGTCTTACTCAACTTCACACCTTACAACTCAGGTAAGAACCCCTTCTTTGACTGATCTATTTTGAACTCCTTCAAAAAATATCAAGGTGTGCGTTCTTTGAAAGTATCATCAGGCGTTTTGATCTATCTCTATAGATCTTGATGCCCAATATGTAAGCAGCTTTATCCTGGTCTTCCTTTGAAAAACACTCTTCAAACAACCGTTTATGCTTTCCAGAAATTCTACATTATTTCGGATCAACAATATGTCATCCACATATACTTATCAGAAATGTTGTAGTGCTCCCACTCACTTTCTTATAAATACAAGTTTCCAGCAAACATTGTATAAACCTAAAAGCTTTGATCACTCCATCAAACCATATATTCCGACTCCGAGATGCTTGCTCTAGTCCATAGAAGGATTTCCAGAGCCAGCATACCTTTTAGCATCCTTAGGATCGACAAAACCTTTTATTGTATCACATACAACTTTTCTTACGAAAACTGGTAAGAAAACTTGTTTTGACATCCATCTGTAAGATTTCATAATCGAAAAATACAGCTAATGCTAACATGATCCCGACGGACTTAAGCATCGCTACGGGTGAGAAATTCTCATCGTAGTCAACTCCTTGAACTTGTGAAAAGATTCTTTCCCATAAGTCAAGCTTCATAGACGATAACATTACCGCCCACGTCCATCTTCTTCTTAAAGATCCATTTATCTCAATGGCTTGCCGATCATCGGGCATGTCCACCAAAGTCCATACTTTGTTCTGATACATGGATCCTATCTCGGATTTCATGGCTTCTAACCATTTGTCGGAATACGGGCCCACCATCGCTTCTCCATAGCTCGTAGGTTCATTGTAGTCTAACAACATGATATCTAAGACAGGATTACCGTACCACTCAGGAGTAGTACATATCCTTGTCGACCTACGAGGTTCGATAGCAACTTGATCCAAAGCTTTATGATCATTATCATTAACTTCCTATTCAACAGATGTAGGCTCCACAGAAAACATCTTTCTGTGTTGCATCACTCTCTGGTTGAAATAAAGATTCGACAACCTTATCAAGTTCTATCTTCCTCCCACTCAATTCTTTCGAGAGAAACTCCTTCTCGAGAAAGGACCCGTTCTAAGCGACAAACAATTTGCCCTCGGATCTGAGATAGAAGGTATACCCAACTGTCACCCTTGGGTATCCTATGAAGATGTGTTTGTCCGCTTTGGGTTCGAGCTTCTCCGGCTGAAGCCCTAAGCATCGCAGCCCCAAACATTAAGAAACGACAACTTTGGTTTCATGCCAAACCAATGTTCATACGATGTTGTCTCAACGGACTTAGATGGTGTCCTATCTAAAGTGAATGCAGCTGTCTCTAATGCATAACCTCAAAATGAAAACGGTAGATTGGTAAGAGACATCATAAATCACACCATATCTCATAGGGTTCGATTACGACGTCCGTACACACCATTACCTTGTGGTGTTCCAGGTGGCTTCAACTGTGAAACAATTCCACAATGTCTTAAGTGATTGCCAAACTCATAACTCAGAAAATCCCCTTTTGATCAAATCATAGGAACATGATCTTATTGTTATGATGATTCTTAACTTCACTCTGAAATCGCTTGAACTTTTCAAACATTTCAGACTTGTGCTTCATTAAGTAGATATACCTATATCTACCCAAATCATCAGTGAAGATGAGAAAATAGAGATATCCACCACACGCTTCAATTCTCATTGGATCACATGCATCAGCATGCATGATTTCCAACAAGTCACTTGCCCGTTTCATTGTACCTGAAAACGGGGTCTTAGTCATCCTGCCCATGAGGCATGGCTCACATGTGTCAAGTGATTCAAAATCAAGTGACTCCAAACATCCATCGACATGGAGTTTCTTCATGCATCTTACACCAATATGACCTAAGCGGCAGTGCCACAAGAAAGTGGTACTATCGTTATTAACTCTACATCTTTTGGCGTGAACATGTGTATTACTACGACCGAGATTCAATGTACCATTCACATAGGGTGCATGACCATGAAAGGTATTATTCATGTAAACATAATAACCATTATTCTCTAATTTAAATGAATAACCGTATTGCAATGAACATGATCTAATCATATTCATGCTCAATGTAGACACCTGATAACATTTATCTAGGTTCAATACTAATCCCGAAGGCAGATGGAGCGTGCGATGGTGATCTCATCAACTTTGGAAACACTTCCAACACACATAGTCACCTCGCCCTTAGCCAGTCTCCATTTAGTCTGTAGCTTTTGCTTCAAGTCACAAATAATAGTAACTGGACCGGTATCCAATACCCAGGTGCTACCAGGAGTACTAGTGAGGTACACATTAATAACACGTATATACTTTGAAGTTGCCAGCCTTCTTATCTACCATGCATTTGGGGTAATTCCGCTACCAGTGACCGTTCCCCTTACAATAGAAGCACTTAGTCTCGGGTTTGGGTTCAACCTTGGGTTCCTTCACTGGAGCGGCAACTGGTTTTCCATCCATGAAGTTTCCCTTCTAGCCCTTGCCCTTCTTGAAACCAGTGGTCTTGTTAAACCATCAACACTTGATGCTCCTTCTTGATTTCTACCTTTTGCCGTCTTAAGCACCGCGAACAGCTCCGGGATCAACTCCATCCCTTGCATGTCATAGTTCATCACGAAGATCTAGTAGCTTAGTGATAGTGTCTAGAGAACTCTATCAATCACTATCTTATCTGGAAGTTTAACTCCCACTTGATTTAAGTGATTGTAGCACCCAGACATTCTAAGCACATGCTCACTAGCTGAGCTATTCTCCTCCATCTTGTTGGCGAAAGAACTTGTCAGAGGTCTCACACCTCTCAACACGGGCATGAGCCTGAAATCCCAATTTCAGCTCTTGGAACATCTCATATGTTCTGTGGCGTTCAAAACGTCATTGGAATCCTGATTCTAAGTCGTAAAGTATGGTGCACTAAACTATCCAGTAGTCATCAGGATGTCTCTGTCAGGTGTTCACAACATCCACAAACGACGTTGTAGGGGTTTGCACATCAAGTGGTTCATCAAGGTCGTAAGCCTTCCGTGTAGCAGTGAGGACACTCCTCGGACTATGGACCTAGTCCGCATCATTGCTTACACTATCTTTCAACTTGATCTTTCTCTAGGAACGTATTGAAACAAGGAGCTACAACATGAGCTATTCATCTACAACATATTTGCAAAGACAATTTAGACTATGTTCATGATAATTGAGTTCATCTAATCAAATTATTTAATGAACTCCCACTCAGATAGACATCCCTCTAGTCATCTAAGTGAAACATGATCCGAATCGACTAGGCCGTGTCCGATCATCACGTGAGACGGACTAGTCATTAACGGTGAACATCTCATGTTGATCGTATCTTCTATACGACTCATGTTCGACCTTTCGGTCTTCCGTGTTCCGAGGCCATGTCTGTACATGCTAGGCTCGTCAAGTCAACCTAAGTGTTTCGCATGTGTCCCGAGGCCATGTCTGTACATGCTAGGCTCCTCAACACCCGTTGTATTCGAACATTAGAATCTATCACACCCGATCATCACGTGGTGCTTCAAAACTACGAACCTTCGCAACGGTGCACAGTTAGGGGGAACACTTTTCTTGAAATTTTAGTGAGGGATCATCTTATTTAAGCTACCATCGTTCTAAGCAAATAAGATGTAAAACATGATAAACATCACATGCAATCAAATAGTGACATGATATGGCCAATATCATTTTGCTCCTTTTGATCTCCATCTTCGGGGATCCATGATCATCGTTGCCACCAGCATGACACCATGATCTCCATCATCGTGTCTTCTTGAAGTTGTCTCGTCATCCATTACTTCTACTACTATGGCTAACGCTTTAGCAATAAAGTAAAGTAATTACATGACGTTTATGTTGACACGCAGGTCATAAATAAATTAAGACAACTCCTATGGCTCCTGCCGGTTGTCATACTCATCGACATGCAAGTCGTGATTCCTATTACAAGAACATGATCAATCTCATACATCACATATATCATTCATCACATCCTTTTGGCCATATCACATCACAAGGCATATGCTGCAAAAACATGTTAGACGTCCTCTAATTGTTGTTGCAAGTTTTTACATGGCTGTTATAGGTTTCTAGCAAGAACGTTTCTTACCTACGCGAAAACCACAACGTGATATGCCAATTTCTATTTACCCTTCATAAGGACCCTTTTCATCGAATCCGATCCGACTAAAGTGGGAGAGACAGACACCCGCTAGCCACCTTATGCAACTAGTGCATGTCAGTCGGTGGAACCAGTCTCACGTAAGAGTACGTGTAAGTTCGGTCCGGGCCGCTTCATCCCACGATGCCGCCGAATCAAGATAAGACTAGTAACGGCAAGTAAATTGACAATATCGACGCCCACAACAACTTGTGTTCTACTCGTGCATAGAAACTACGCATAGACCTAGCTCATGATGCCACTGTTGGGGATCGTAGCAGAAATTTAAAATTTTCTACGCATCACCAAGATCAATCTATGGAGTAATCTAGCAACGAGGGGAAGGGGAGTGCATCTACATACCCTTGTAGATCGCTAAGCGGAAGCGTTACAAGAACGCGATGATGGAGTCGTACTCGCGGCGATTCAAATCGCGGAAGATCCGATCAAGCGCCGAACGGACGGCGCCTCCGCGTTCAACACACGTACAGCCCGGGGACGTCTCCTCCTTCTTGATCCAGCAAGGGGAGAGGAGAAGTTGAGGAAGAACTCCAGCAACACGACGGCATGGTGGCAATGGAGCTTGTGGTTCTCCAGCAGGGCTTCGCCAAGCACTATGGAGGAGGAGGAGGAGGTGTAGGAGGAGGGAGGGCTGCGCTAGGGAAGAGGTCACGGCTGCCCTCCCACCCCTCCACTATATATAGGGGCAAGGGGAGAGGGGGAGGCACCCTAGGGTTTCCCCTAGGGGCGGCGGCTAGGCAGATTGGGTCTCCCTGGGGAAAATCCTAGGGAGACTTGCCCCCCAAGCCAAGCAGGTGGAGGCTTGCCTCCCAAGCCAGGTGGAGGCGCCCCACCCCCCCAAGTAACATGGGAAAGGGTGTGGGGGGCGCACCACCCCTTAGTGGGCTGGTTTTCCCCTTCCCCTTTGGCCCATGAGGCCCTCCCACACTTGCCGGGGCTCCCGAAACACCTTTCGGTCATGCTGGTCATAGCCTGATACCCCCGGAACACTTCCGGACTCCAATACCCTTCGTCCAATATATCGATCTTCACCGCCGGACCATTCCGGAACTCCTTGTGACATTCGAGATCTCATCCGGGACTCCAAACTACCTTCGGTAACCACATACTATTTCCCATAACAACTCTAGCGTCACCGAACCTTAAGTGTGTAGACCCTACGGGTTCGGGAACCATGCAGACATGACCGAGACACCTCACCGGCCAATAACCAATAGCGGGATCTGGATACCCATTTTGGCTCCCACATGTTCCACGATGATCTCTTCGGATGAACCACGATGTCGGGGATTCAATCAATCCCGTATTCAATTCCCTTTGTCTATCGATATGTTACTTGCCCGAGATTCCATCGTCGGTATCCCGATACCTTCTTCAATCTCATTACCGGCAAGTCTCTTTACTCGTTTCTTAACACATCATCCCGTGATCAACTCCTTGGTCACATTGTGCACATTATGATGATGTCCTACCGAGTGGGCCCAGAGATACCTCTCCGTTTACACGGAGTGACAAATCCCAGTCTCGATTCGTGCCAACCCAATAGACACTTTTGGAGATACCCGTAGTGCACCTTTATAGCCACCCAATTACGTTGTGATGTTTGGTACACCCAAGGCATTCCTACGATATCCGGGAGTTGCACAATCTCATGGTCTAAGGAAATGATACTTGACATTAGAAAAGCTTTAGCATATGAACTACACGATCTTGTGCTAGGCTTAGGATTGGGTCTTGTCCATCACATCATTCTCCTAATGATGTGATCCCATTATCAACGACATCCAATTTCCATGGTCAGGAAATCGTAACCATCTATTGATCAACGAGCTAGTCAACTAGAGGCTTACTAGGGACTTGGTGTTGTCTATATATCCACACATGTATATGAGTTTCCTATCAATACAATTCTAGCATGGATAATAAACGATTATCATGAACAATGAAATATAATATAATAATAACTAATTTATTATTGCCTCTAGGGCATATTTCCAACACTGGATACCCATGTTGGCTCCCACATGCTCCTCGATGACCTCATCGGATGAACCACGATGTCGATGATTCAAGTAATCCCATATACAATTCCCTTTGTCAATTGGTATGTTACTTGCCCGAGATTCGATCGTCAGTATCCCAATACCTCGTTCAATCTCGTTACCGGCAAGTCACTTTACTCGTGCCGTAATGCATGATCCCGTGACCAAACACTTGGTCACATTGAGCTCATTATGTTGATGCATTACCGAGTGGGCCCAGAGATACCTCTCCGACATACGGAGTGACAAATCCCAGTCTCGATCCGTGTCAACCCAACAGATACTTTTGGGGATACCTGTAGTATACCTTTATAGTCACCCAATTATGTTGTGACATTTGGCACACCCAAAGCACTCCTACGGCATCCGGGAGTTACACGATCTCATGGTCTAAGGAAATGATACTTGACATTGGAAAAGCTCTAGTAAACGAACTACACGATCTTGTGCTGTGCTTAGGATTGGGTCTTGTCCATCACATCGTTCCCCTAATGATGTGATCCTGTTATCAATGACATCCAATGTCCATAGTCAGGAAACCATGACTATCTATTGATCAACGAGCTAGTTAACTAGAGGCTCACTAGGGACATGTTATGGTCTATGTATTCACACATGTATTATGATTTCCGGATAACACAATTGTAGCATGAATAATAGACAATTATCATGAACAAGGAAATATAATAATAATCATTTTATTATTGCCTCTAGGGCATATTTCCAACACCTTTCACCCACACACTCCTTTTTCCTCCCCCAAACACGAATATCCAGCTCAAGCACGAGTTCCAGCTCATCTTGCTGCCATTTTCGATCTCCTTGCTCAAAGCACCTCTCACAAAACTGCTTGGGGGAGATTGTTCCTTGGTATGTGACTCCTCCATTAGTCCAATTAGTTTTTGTTCTAGTGCTTTATTCATTGCAATTTTTTTCTGCTTAGGTGACTCTGTTCTTGAGATTGCATGTCAAATTTATATGGTTCCAAGTAGTTTTATGCATGATATAGGCTCTAGGCACTTGTATGAGTAGTTTCTATCAATATTATCGAGTTTGGTTTACTTTTATTTTGAAGTTACTAAAAAAATTCAGAATTTTTCAGAGGAAGAAAATTGCTTAGGAAAATGTTCCAGGGTGGTTCTTCAAGAAAGCAAGGACCCAGGCTTGCAATGCGTGATGCTGATGAAGAGCCACCAAGAGACGCTCCAGTGCGTCCTTGTGAATGGCCTTCTGAGAATTTTATGGATCGAGCGGGAATAAAGGAAGAATTTAATGCACATTTGCGTAACGTTGATCTTGTGAGCTTCGAGGAAGAGAAGTGCAGTCAGTATCACAACCTCACCAGTACCTTGTGAGGAGGTTTGAATTTTCAACTTCACATAATTCCCCAACTGTCATGTTTGATCTTTATGAAAATTCTTATACTATGGACTTAGAGGACTTTATCACTGCTTGCAAACTTCCACAATGGGGTAGTATAAGGGATCCTCGCAAATCTGAATTTAGAGATTTGCTTGCTAGCATAACTGTGGGAGAATCTAGAGATATAACCCAAGCCACCATAGGGAGCATTCACTTTCCTGCTATACATTATTTTGCTCTCTTCATAGGTACATGCATAAATGGTAAAGATGAAGCATGTCATATGTGTGTTCCTGACCTCAGTATTCTTAGGAGTGCTGTGTTAGGAGATAAATCTTATAATTTGGGAGTCATTGTTGCACGTAGGTTGCATCTTAATAGATTTCATGGAGATTTCTTTGGAGGAATTTATGCAACCCGCATAGCTAATTTTCTTGGTATAGCCATACGCGAAGATGATATTGAATTACCTCCTGCTTACCTAGACTTTAATGCCATGGTTCACCACCAGTTTGTCGAGACGAATGAATCACCTCTCCAGTATCGACTAATCTTTGATAGACGCTGTGCTGTCCATATTACTCTCCCTGCTCCTGCCTTCTTTGATCATCAGGCGAAAGGAAGATATACTATTACCAGAGAGGAGGCAGATGAGTACGAGAGGAGAGCAGAGGCCGCTCGTCGCCACGCTGCAGCTCAGCAGGTGATAGCCGCTGCATCACAGTACGACCCCAACTATTATTATGGATATCCTCCAGGCCAGCCGTGGCCATAGACCAACTTAGGCCAAAAGCCTAAGCTTGGGGGAGTACGTATTTCCCACCGACATTACATTTATGTTCACACACTCATTGCTAGATGTCGGTGCTCATACTTTTCATTGTATCATCCATGCTAGTTTATTTTCCTTTTTATGCTTTCTTCTTGTGTGTTTGATAAACCTTAAGAAAAACCAAAAAAATTAGTTGTAGCTTCTAGCTAGTTTTAATTTCCATGCTTGTAGTAGTAATTAAAAAGAAAACCCAAAAATATTTCATATTCTTCTTTTGCTTGTTGGGAGCTTTCCCGTGTAAATAGTTTTATTTATTTTCTTTTCTTTGGGGGTCGATAGGAGAAGACCATGATTAAATTGTTGAAGTGGCTCTTATATGCATACTTTTTGATCTGACAAAAGAGCCCATATTGCCCTGTCTTCTCCTGTTTATTGAATGCTTGCAGATTCCAGCTTAGTCCAATGCACGTGCACTATTATTATTATTCACATTATTCGGTCGTGCAAGTGAAAGGCAATTATGACGATATATGATGGACTGACTGAGATGAGAAAAGCTGTTATGAACTCGATCTCTTTTGTTTTTGTAAATATCATTAGTTCATCGTTCCTGATTCAGCCTATTATGAATAAACATGTTTGCCATGACAATTAGAGATCATAGTTTCTTATGCCATGCTTGATTAGCTATGAGTTATAATGGTTTACCTTGCGTGCCAACATGCTATTAAAATGGTTGTGATGTGGTATGATAGGGTGGTATCCTCCTCTGAATGATTTAAGTGACTTGACTTGGCGCATGTTCACGCATGTAATTGAAACAAAATTAACATAGCCTTCACGATATTTATGTTCATGGTGGATTATATCCTACTCATGCTTGCATTCGGTGTTGATTAATTTTAATGCATGTTCATGATTGTTGTCGCTCTCTAGTTGGTCGCTTCCTAGTCTTTTGCTAGCCTTCACCTATACTAAGCAGGAATTCTGCTTGTGCATCCAATCCCTTAAACCCCAAAGTTATTCCATATGAGTCCACTATACCTACCTATATACGGTATCTACCTGCCGTTCCAAGTAAATTTGTATCTGCCAAACTCTAAACCTTCAAATAAATATCCTATTTTGTATGCTCGAATAGCTCATGTATCAACTAGGGTTGTCTGTATCTTCCATGTTAGGCGGGTTATTCTCAAGAGGAGTGGACTCCGCTCCTCACTCACGAGATAAATGGCTGATCACCGGGATGCCCAGTCACATGCTTTATGCAAAGTAAATCAAAATAATTGCAAACAAAACTCCCCCTAGGACTCTTGTTAGTTGGAGGCACTCGTTGTTTCGAGCAACCCATGGATTGATACTTGTTGGTGGAAGGGGGAGTATAAACTTTACCATTCTGTTTGGGAACCGCCTATAATGTATGTAGCATGGAAGATATCGCCATTTCTTGGTTGTTATGTTGACAATGAAAGTATACCTATCAAAATATTATTCACCTCTGTTTCAAAACCGAGCTCTGGCACCTCTACAAATCCCTACTTCCCTCTACAAAGGGCCTATCTATTTACTTTTATGTTGATTCATTGTAACGCCCGGATAGTTAGGCTACAGTAAAACTCTCCTAATGATGCCATGTCATCGGTGATTACTGTTGCTAAACTTTCGTTAGTTCAAACCGATTCAAAAATCAATTCAGAAAATGGCAAACAACAAAAGTTTTTAAAAGTTGAAACAAAAATGTTCGGTGGGTGCCAAATATTGCACTGGTAATTATGGTGAAGTAAACACATTTTTAGAAAATGCCTAAATACTTTAAAATGAAATAAAACAGAAAAGAAAATAAATAAAAAGAAAAAGAAAAACTAAAACTAAAACTAGAGAAAAGGAGAAAGCCCCCTGCCCCTCGGGGCTTCGGCCCGGCAGGCCACAGGCCCAACTGGGCCAAGGCCCACCCCCGCCTATAACCTCCCCCCCCCCCACTCCACCAGACCCCCATACCGACACGCCACCCACTCCCACGAATATCTCCTCACCCCGCTCCCCCCTGATCCAGATCAGAGCGCCCCGCGCCTCGCCGCGCCTGGAACCCAAGCCGCATGACCTACCCTTCACCCGGATCTCCCCCCGCCAGGCAGACTACTCCTCCCCCCCTCGACGGCCTGCCTCCCTCTACACGCATCGTCCTCGTCGCCCCCCTCGACCCCCGCTGCCACGGACCCTGCGACCCCCTGTGAGGATTCGCCCCTCTACCTCGCTTGCTAACTGCACCGTGCCCGCGCCGTCCGCGCTCTCGCACGCGCCGCGCCTGCCGCGGCCCCTGCTGGCTACGCCCAGGCCGCGCTCGACGCCGCCTCGGGCCGCCTTGCGCCCGACAACCGCGCCCGCCCGCACGCACTGCTCGCCGTCCTCACCCGCAGCCCCGCCCCCGCGCTCACCATGCCGACGACCGCGCCCCGGCGCCCCTGAACGCGCCCATGGCCGTGCCCCCACGCCCCTCCTCTCTCTCCCTCGCCCACGACGGCGCTGGCCTCGCCGTGTGCCGCATGTGCCCCGCCTCACCCCTCTCTGCCGCGGCCACAGCCGCGGCCCCGCTCGCCCACGTCCCGCGTGTGCCCGCGCCGTCGCACGCGCTCGCCCGCGCGCTCCAGCCGCCGCTGCTCTCCCTCCGCCGTTGCCGCCGCTGTTGTGCTCCTGCCCCACCCGCTCGCCTCTGCCGCCTCGTGCGAGGCCACAGCGCGCCTGCTGCTGCCTCCGGCGCCCCCTCCTGCGTCGGCTTCCTTCGCCGGAGACGGCCGCCGGTGAGCCCCGCCTTGGCCGCCGGCGCCAGTGCCCCCCCCCCCCGTCGCGGCTCTGTTCGCCCTCGTTCGGGCGCCCGCCCGATCCGCCCAACGCCCGTGCGCCCGTTATGCCCCCTGGGCCACTGACCAAATGGCCCCACGGCCCAGAACGTTTTAAAAAAGAGAGAGAGAGAGAGATTTTAAAAAAAAGATTTATAAAAAAATAATAATAATTAAAAATAAATAAATAAATAAAATTAATTAATTAATTAATTAACTTAATTAAGTAATTAAAGAATTAATTAAACTAATTAATCATGTTTAATTAATCTAATCAATTAGTTAAGTTAATTAAACCCTAATTAGGCTAAGCAGTGTATGACATGCGGGACCAACCTGTCAGCTTGACTAGGTCAACTATTGACGTCATTCTGACGTCATGATGACGTCAGCAAACACTATTCTGGATAATGTTGATTTAATTAATTAAATAAATCCTAAAAATGATTTAAATCTTTTAAAATTAATATAAAATAAACCACAGCTCGGATGGAAAAACTTTGTACATGAAAGTTGCTCATAACGACAAGGCGAATCCGGATACGCGGCCCGTTCATCCGCCACACATCCCTAACATAGCGAACACGCAACTTTTCCCCTCCGGTTCATTAGTCCGAAAACGCAAAACACCGAGAATACTTTCCCGGATGTTTTCCCCTTCACCGGTACCACCTCATACCGCGTTAGGGCACAACTAGCATCACGCTTTGCCATGTCATGCATCGTCATGCATTTGTTTGCATTATATTTATTGTTTCTTCCCCCCTCTTCTCTCGCTAGACACCAAGATCGACGCCGCTGCTACCCAATACGACTACGGTGTTGACGACCCCTCTCTCTTGCCAGAGCAACCAGGCAAGCCCCCGCTTTGATCACTAGATATCGCCTACTCTTCTCTACGCTGCTTGCATTAGAGTAGTGTAGCATGTAACTGCTTTCTATTAATCCTATCCTGATGCATAGCCTGTCCTTGCTACTACTGTTGTTACCTTTACCTGCAATCCTAATGCTTAGTATAGGATGCTAGTTTATCATCAGTGACCCTACATTCTTGTCCGTCTGCCATGCTATACTATCGGGCCGTGATCACTCGGGAGGTGATCACGGGTATATACTATATACTTTATATATGATACATGTGGTGACCAAAGACGGGTCGGCTCGTAGGAGTACTCGCGAGTGGAACTTTGTGGCGGAGCGACAGGGCAGGTTGAGACCACCTAGGAGAGAGGTGGGCCTGGCCCTGGTCGGCGTTCGCGGTTATTTCAAGATAACACGTTTAACGAGATCTTGGTATTTGATCTGAGTCTGGCCACTGGCCTATACGCACTAACCATCTACGCGGGGACAGTTATGGGCACTCGACGTCGTGGTATCAGCCAAAGCCTTCGTGACGTCAGCGACTGAGCGGCGCGCGCCGGATTGGAACGTAAGCCTGCTCTTGTATTAAGGGGGCTACTTCTACTTCTGGCCGCCCTCTCAATGTGCAGGTGTGCTATGGGCAATGGGCCCAGACCCTGGCGCCATAGGATTTAGACCGGCGTGCTGACCTCTCTGTTGTGCCTAGGTAGGGCTGCGACGTGTTGATCTTCCGAGGCCGGGCATGACCCAGGAAAGTGTGTCCGGCCAAATGGGATCGAGCGTGTTGGGTTATATGGTGCACCCCTGCAGGGAAGTTAATCTATTCGAATAGCCGTGATCTTTGGTAACAGGACGACTTGGAGTTGTACCTTGACCTTTTGACAACTAGAACCGGATACTTAATAAAACACACCCTTCCAAGTGCCAGACACAACCGGTGATCGCTCTCTCACAGGGCGACGAGGGGAGGATCATCGGTTAGGATTATACTATGCGATGTTACTTGGTGAACTTACCATCTACTCTCTTCTCATGCTGCAAGATGGAGGTTACCAGAAGCGTAGTCTTCGAAAGGACTAGCTATCCCCCTCTTATTCCGGCATTCTGCAGTTCAGTCCACATATGATAGCCTTATTCCAGTTGATACCAATGCATTCATATGTAGTGTAGCTCCTTGCTTGCGAGTACTTTGGATGAGTACTCACGGTTGCTTTCTCCCTCTTTTCCCCTTTCCCTTCTACCCGATTGCTGCGACCAGACATTGGAGTCCAGGAGCCAGACGCCACCGTCACGACGACTACTACTACTAGGGAGGTGCCTACTACTACATGCAGCCCGCTGACGGCGACTAGGAGTAGATTAGGAGGATCCCAGGCAGGAGGCCTGCGCCTCTTTCGATCTGTATCCTAGTTTGTGCTAGCCTTCTTAAGGCATTCTTGTTTAACTTATGTCTGTACTCAGATATTGTTGCTTCCGCTGACTCGTCTATGATCGAGCTCTTGTATTCGAGCCTTCGCGGCCCCTGGCTTGTAATATGATGCTTGTATGACTTATTTATTTGTAGAGTTGTGTTGTGATATCTTCCCGTTAGTCCCTGATCTTGATCGTACACGTTTGCGTGTATGATTAGTGTACGATTGAATCGGGGGCATCACAAGTTGGTATCAGAGCCGACTGCCTGTAGGAATCCCCTTCCACACTCCTTGGCCGAAGTCGAGTCTAGACATTGCAAAACTTTTTACTAACATGGTTGTGTGCCTTACGGGCCCACGTTGCCATCTGGGTGGTATTAGGATCTTTTATTCCTCGATCCTTACTCTGGGACTCTAAACTCTCTCCTACTCGGGTTGAACGATTTTACTAACTCTAACCCTAGTATCCCGTGACCACGTTCACCCTAAAGTTGGATAAGCCCTAGTCATTCTTTAGAGTAGTATTTGAACATTATCCATATTGTCATTTGACTCCTGTGAAAACATCTTTGTTTTTAGATGGAACCCACGAGGCAGGTCGTGCGCCACACGACGGCCATTGGTGCCTCAGGATCACCTGCTGTGTTGGTTGAGATGATGACCTATCTGGGTTATCGCTGGCACCCTGAGTACACCGTCTATGAGGAGTATCAGGACTTCAATCAGGAGCAGTACCGTGCCATCGTCCACCTCTACTCTCGGGAGTATGACTCCACTACCGTGTTGCACACTGCTCATGGTGTTGGAGTGACTATCGACATGGTGGTCCACGATGCTGCTTATGCTGCTTTGACACGTCTTCATGGAGAGTATCAGGAGTTGGATACCTCCCCCTTCAGGCACATTGCTATCGCATCCGATGTTGGTGCGGAGGGATACTACACTGCTGCCTACTCCACTGTCACCCGAGAGCCCTTCTACCATCAGAACCTGGTTCTGCTGAAGGAAATATGCCCTAGAGGCAATAATAAAGTTACTATTTATTTCCTTATAATCATGATAAATGTTTATTATTCATGCTAGAATTGTATTAACCGGAAACATAATACATGTGTGAATACATAGACAAACAAAGTGTCACTAGTATGCCTCTACTTGACTAGCTCGTTAATCAAAGATGGTTATGTTTCCTAACCATGAACAATGAGTTGTTATTTGATTAACGAGGTCACATCATTAGTTGAATGATCTGATTGACATGACCCATTCCATTAGCTTAGCACCCGATCGTTTAGTATGTTGCTATTGCTTTCTTCATGACTTATACATGTTCCTGTGACTATGAGATTATGCAACTCCCGTTTACCGGAGGAACACTTTGGGTGCTACCAAACGTCACAACGTAACTGGGTGATTATAAAGGAGCATTACAGGTGTCTCCAAAGGTAGATGTTGGGTTGGCGTATTTCGAGATTAGGATTTGTCACTCCGATTGTCGGAGAGGTATCTCTGGGCCCTCCCGGTAATACACATCACATAAGCCTTGCAAGCATTACAACTAATATGTTAGTTGTGAGATGATGTATTACGGAACGAGTAAAGAGACTTGCCGATAACGAGATTGAACTAGGTATTGGATACCGACGATCGAATCTCGGGCAAGTAACATACCGATGACAAAGGGAACAACGTATGTTGTTATGCGGTCTGACCGATAAAGATCTTCGTAGAATATGTAGGAGCCAATATGGGCATCTAGGTCCCGCTATTGGTTATTGACCGGAGACGTGTCTCGGTCATGTCTACATTGTTCTCGAACCCGTAGGGTCCGCACGCTTAAGGTTACGATGACAGTTACATTATGAGTTTATGCATTTTGATGTACCGAAGGTTGTTCGGAGTCCCGGATGTGATCACGGACATGACGAGGAGTCTCGAAATGGTCGAGATGTAAAGATTGATATATTGGAAGCCTATGTTTGGACATCGGAAGTGTTCCGGGTGAAATCGGGATTTTACCGGGTTACTGGGAGGTTACCGGAACCCCCCGGGAGCCATATGGGCCTTCATGGGCCTTAGTGGAAAGGTGAAAGGGCTGCCCACAAGGGCTGCGCGCCTCCCCCCTTCCCCTAGTCCTATTAGGACTAGGAGAGGTGGCCGGCCACCCCTCTCCCTCTTTCCCCCTCAGGGAATCCTAATTGGAATAGGATTGGAGGGGAGTCCTACTCCCGGAAGGAGTAGGACTCCTCCTGCGCCTCCCTCCTTGGCCGGCCAGCCTCCCCCCTTGGCTCCTTTATATATTGAGGTAGGGGACACCTCTAGACACACAAGTTGATCCACGTGATCTATTCCTTAGCCGTGTGCAGTGCCCCCTGCCACCATATACCTCGATAATACTGTAGCGGAGTTTAGGCGAAGCCCTGCTGCTGTAGTACATCAAGATCGTCACCACGCCGTCGTGCTGACGGAACTCTTCCCCGACACTTTGCTGGATCGGAGTACGGGGATCGTCATCGAGCTGAACGTGTGCTCGAACTCGGAGGTGCCGTAGTTTCGGTGCTTGATCGGTTGGATCGTGAAGACGTATGACTACTTCCTCTACGTCGTGTCATCGCTTCCGCAGTCGGTCTGCGTTGGGTACGTAGACAAACACTCTCCCCCTCGTTGCTATGCATCACATGATCTTGCGTGTGCGTAGGAAATTTTTTTGAAATTACTACGAAACCCAACATCTGCATGCTGATGGGCTGGATAGAGCTAACCGAGCTCTTCGCCATGAGCTGTACACCACCCATCAGCACCTGTATCGTGCTCTGACGCTGTTGCACCCCTCTGTCCGCTCTAGTGATCTGTCGCGTTCTGTGATCTACCCTGCTAGGACCATGATGCCCCAGGGCGTCGGCTGGCCAGATGTGGGAGGCTACTCTCCTGCACTTGGTCCTCTCCTGCCACCTGCGCATCAGGTTCCGCACCAGAGTATCCGCGGACCCCAGGCTACTCGCGTGGAGGTCTTCCCTTCGCGTCACTACCAGCTGTCAGGCTACACCTACATCCACAGTTCCTCCTGGGACTGATGTAGGCTTGCTTGTTAGTGTTAGATGCATTCGTCGCGAGCCTGCGTGCCGCCTATGATGTATTAGTCTATGTACTGAACTCTGTGTACCGAACTCTATGCATGATCTCTTTTGTAAGATATGCCGACTACTATGTAGTATCTATCATGTTGCTTTCATTGTGCATGTTTCATCATGAATGATTCTTGTCTTTGCAAATTTCTCGATGCTGAACTACCCCTGTTATATATTAGCAGGATGGTTAGACCAGGTGGTCGTGGACGTGGTGCAACCTCCCACTACCGCCTGAGTACATGGCTGGTATGATCCAACAGCTTGAGATGAATTGCCAGTTCATGGAGAATATGATGGCTCAATTTCCTCGCCCCAATAAGAACCAGCAGCCAACCCCAGTAACTCTGCAGGATTTCATGCGCCTGAACCCAACTATGTACCGCAGCTCAACTCAGCCTCTGGATGCTGATGACTGGCTCCGTGACATCACCTATGAGATGGAGTCTGCTGATGTAGCCCCTGCCAGCTATGTCACCTTTGCTTCCTTCTTCCTGAAGGGACCCGCAGCTCAATGGTGGGACAGCCACAAGCATACTCTGCCAGTTGGAACAATCATCACCTGGCCAGACTTCCAAGATGCCTTCCGTGCTCGCTTCATTCCTCAGGGAGTCATGGACCGTAAGAAGCGCGAGTTTCGCAACCTCACCCAAGGCAACAAGACTGTTGAAGCTTATCAGCGGGAGTTTCTTGACTTGTCCCGCTATGCTGAAGAGGACATTACAACTGATGCACGCAGACAGGAGAAGTTCCGTGATGGCCTTCAAGCTGACATCAAGCTCGCACTTCTAGTGCATGACTTTGCTGATTTCGCCACCCTGGTGAACAAGGCCATCAATGTCGAAACTGGTCTGCAGGAATACCAGAGCTCTCACGGGCGCAACCGTGACACAGGCTCATCTTCGGGCCCGTCCTCGCAGAAGCGCAAGATATGGATTCCCAACAGCATGTACCAGCCGAATGCACCTGCCCCAAGGCAGACCTATGCTGCACCTCGTCTGCCTGCTCCTCCAACTAGGCAGCCAAGACTTCCAGCTCCACCACCACAAGCTCCTGTTCCCACTCCCAATAATGGTCTGTGCTACAAGTGTGGTCAACCAGGTCACCGTGCTAGGGATTGCAATCAGAACCAGAATCAACTAGCCCTCCCAGCAACTGGCCGTGGAAGCAACCAGCCCCGCAACAACAATGCCAAGTCTTATGGTCGTGTTCATGCCAACTACGTTGATCTCAATGAAGTTCTAGACCAGCCCGCTACCGTGATGGGTACACTCCTCGTAAATTCAGCACCAGCATGTGTTTTATTTGATACAAGTGCATCACATTCATTCATGTCAGAGGATTTTGCATTCATGCATGGCATTAAAAGCGAGGACCTGAACACTTCGCTATTAGTACATACTGTTGGAAATATGCCCTAGAGGCAATAATAAAAGCATTATTATTATTATATTTCCTTGTTCATGATAATTGTCTTTATTCATGCTATAATTGTGTTATCCGGAAATCGTAATACATGTGTGAATACTTAGACACCAACATGTCCCTAGTAAGCCTCTAGTTGACTAGCTCGTTGATCAACGGATAGTCATGGTTTCCTGACTATGGACATTGGATGTCATTGATAACGAGATCACATCATTAGGAGAATGATGTGATGGACAAGACCCAATCCTAAACATAGCACAAGATCGTATAGTTCGTTTGCTAGAGTTTTCCAATGTCAAGTATCTTTTCCTTAGACCATGAGATCGTGTAACTCCCGGATACCGTAGGAGTGCTTTGGGTGTACCAAACGTCACAACGTAACTGGGTGACTATAAAGGTATACTACGGGTATCTCCGGAAGTGTCTGTTGGGTTGACACGGATCAAGACTGGGATTTGTCACTCCGTATGACGGAGAGGTATCACTGGGCCCACTCGGTAATGCATCATCATAATGAGCTCAAAGTGACCAAGTGTCTGGTCACGGGATCATGCATTACGGTACGAGTAAAGTGACTTGCCGGTAACGAGATTGAACGAGGTATTGGGATACCGACGATCGAATCTCTAGCAAGTAACATACCGATTGACAAAGGGAATTGTATACGGGATTGATTGAATCCTCGACATCGTGGTTCATCCGATGAGATCATCGAGGAACATGTGGGAGCCAACATGGGTATCCAGATCCCGCTGTTGGTTATTGGCCGGAGAGCGATCTCGGTCATGTCTACATGTCTCCCGAACCCGTAGGGTCTACACACTTAAGGTTCAGTGACGCTAGGGTTGTAGGGATATGTATATGCAGTAACCCGAATGTTGTTCGGAGTCCCGGATGAGATCCCGAATGTCACGAGGAGTTCCGGAATGGTCCGGAGGTAAAGAATTATATATAGGAAGTACTATTTCGGGCATCGGGACAAGTTTCGGGGTCACCGGTATTGTACCGGGACCACCGGAAGGGTCCCGGGGGTCCACCGGGTGGGGCCACCTACCCCGGGGGGCACATGGGCTGTAGGGGGTGCGCCTTGGCCTACATGGGCCAAGGGCACTAGCCCCAAGAGGCCCATGCGCCTAGGGTTTCAAGAAGGGAAGAGTCCCAAAGGGGGAAGGCACCTCCTAGGTGCCTTGGGGAGGAGGGATTCCTCCCCTTGGCCGCACCCCCCTAGGAGATTGGATCTCCTAGGGCCGGCGCCCCCCCCCCTTGGCCCTCCTATATATAGTGGGGAGATGGAGGACTTCTCACCCCACGCCTTTGGTGCCTCCCTCTCCCTCTCCAACACCTCCTCCTCCTCCATAGAGCTTGGCGAAGCCCTGCCGGAGTACTGCAGCTCCACCACCACCACGCCGTCATGCTGCTGCTGGAGCCATCTTCCTCAACCTCTCTTTCCCCTTGCTGAATCAAGAAGGAAGAGACGTTACGCTGACCGTACGTGTGTTGAATGCGGAGGTGCCGTCCGTTCGGCGCTAGGATCTCCGGTGATTTGGATCATGTCGAGTATGACTCCCTCATCCCCGTTCTTTGAACGCTTCCGCTCGCGATCTACAAGGTACGTAGATGCATCCAATCACTCGTTGCTAGATGAACTCATAGATGGATCTTGGTGAAACCGTAGGAAAAAATTTTGGTTTTCTGCAACGTTCCCAACAGTGGCATCATGAGCTAGGTCTATGCGTAGTTCTCTTGCACGAGTAGAACACAATTTGTTGTGGGCGTTGATGTTGTCAACTTTCTTGCCACTACTAGTCTTATCTTGCTTCGACGGTATTGTGGGATGAAGCGGCCCGGACCAACCTTACACGTACGCTTACGTGAGACCGGTTCCACCGACTAACATGCACTAGTTGCATAAGGTGGCTGGCGGGTGTCTGTCTCTCCCACTTTAGTTGGAGCGGATTCGATGAAAAGGGTCCTTATGAAGGGTAAATAGAAGTTGACAAATCACATTGTGGCTTTCACGTAGGTAAGAAAACGTTCTTGCTAGAACCCTACTTCAGCCACGTAAAACTTGCAACAACAATTAGAGGACGTCTAACTTGTTTTTGCAGCAAGTGCTTTGTGATATGATATGGCCAAAGTTGTGATGAATGATGAATGATCTATATGTGATGTATGAGATGTTCATGCTATTGTAATAGGAATCATGACTTGCATGTCGATGAGTATGACAACCGGCAGGAGCCATAGGAGTTGTCTTTATTTTTTATATGACCTACGTGTCATTGAGAAACGCCATGTAAATTACTTTACTTTATTGCTAAACGCGTTAGCCATAGTAGTAGAAGTAATAGTTGGCGAGCAACTTCATGGAGACACGATGATGGAGATCATGATGATGGAGATCATGGTGTCATGCCGGTGACAAGATGATCATGGAGCCCCAAGATGGAGATCAAAGGAGCTATGTGATATTGGCCATATCATGTCACTATTATTATTTGATTGCATGTGATGTTTATCATGTTTTTGCATCTTGTTTACTTAGAACGACGGTAGTAAATAAGATGATCCCTCATAATAATTTCAAGAAAGTGTTCCCCCTAACTGTGCACCGTTGCGACAGTTCGTTGTTTCGAAGCACCATGTGATGATCGGGTGTTAGATTCTAACATTCACATACAACGGGTGTAAGACAGATTTACACATGCAAACACTTAGGTTGACTTGACGAGCCTAGCATGTACAGACATGGCCTCGGAACACAGAAGACCGAAAGGTCGAGCATGAGTCGTATAGAAGATACGATCAACATGAATATGTTCACCGATGTTGACTAGTCCGTCTCACGTGATGATCGGACACGGCCTAGTTAACTCGGATCATGTTATACTTAGATTACAGGAGGGATGTCTATCTAAGTGGGAGTTCATTGAATAATTTGATTAGATGAACTTAATTATCATGAACTTAGTCTAAATATTTTACAATATGTCTTGTAGATCAAATGGCCAACGTAGTCCTCAACTTCAACACGTTCCTAGAGAAAACCAAGCTGAAAGACGATGGCAGCAAACTACACGGACTGGGTCCGGAACCTGAGGATCATCCTCATAGCTGCCAAGAAAGATTATGTCCTACAAGCACCGCTAGGTGACGCACCTGTTCTCCCTGCAGAACAAGACGTTATGAACGCTTGGCAGGCACGTACCGATGACTACTCCCTCGTTCAGTGCGGCATGCTTTACAGCTTAGAACCTGGGCTCCAAAAGCGTTTTGAGAGACACGGAGCATATGAGATGTTCGAGGAGCTGAAAATGGTTTTCCAAGCTCATGCCCGGGTCGAGAGATATCAAGTCTCCGACAAGTTCTTGAGCTGTAAGATGGAGGAAAACAGTTCTGTCAGTGAGCACATACTCACTATGTCTGGGTTGCATAACCGCTTGACTCAGCTGGGAGTTAATCTCCCGGATGACGCAGTCATTGACAGAATCCTTCAGTTGCTTCCACCAAGCTACAAGAGCTTTGTGATGAACTTCAATATGCAGGGGACGGAAAAGACCATTCCTGAAGTATTTGCAATGCTGAAATCAGCAGAGGTAGAAGTCAAAAAGGAACATCAAGTGTTGATGGTGAATAAAACCACTAAGTTCAAGAAGGGCAAGGGTAAGAAAGCCTTCAAGAAGGACGGCAAGGGAGTTGCCGCACCCGGCAAGCAAGCTGCCGGGAAGAAGCCAAAGAATGGACCCAAGCCCGAGACTGAGTGCTTTTATTGCAAGGAGAGTGGTCACTGGAAGCGGAACTGCCCCAAATACTTAGCGGACAAGAAGGCCGGCAAAACGAAAGGTATATGTGATATACATGTAATTGATGTGTACCTTACCAGTACTCGTAGTAGCTCCTGGGTATTTGATACCGGTGCGGTTGCTCACATTTTTAACTCAAAACAGGAGCTACGGAATAAGCGGAGACTGGCAAAGGACGAGGTGACGATGCGCGTCGGGAATGGTTCCAAGGTCAATGTGATCGCCGTCGGCACGCTACCTCTACATTTACCTTCGGGATTAGTTTTAAACCTTAATAATTGTTATTTAGTGCCAGCTTTGAGCATGAACATTGTATCAGGATCTCGTTTAATTCGAGATGGCTACTCATTTAAATCCGAGAATAATGGTTGTTCTATTTATATGAGAGATATGTTTTATGGTCATGCTCCGATGGTGAATGGTTTGTTCTTAATGAATCTCGAGCGTAATGCTACACATGTTCATAGTGTGAGTACCAAAAGATGTAAGATTGATAATGATAGTCCCACATACTTGTGGCACTGCCGCCTTGGTCACATAGGTGTCAAACGCATGAAGAAGCTCCATGCTGATGGACTTTTAGAGTCTCTTGATTACGAATCATTTGACACATGCGAACCATGCCTCATGGGTAAAATGACCAAGACTCCGTTCTCAGGAACAATGGAGCGAGCAACCAACTTATTGGAAATCATACATACTGATGTGTGCGGTCCAATGAGTGTTGAGGCTCGCGGTGGCTATCATTATGTTCTCACCCTCACAGATGACTTAAGTAGATATGGGTATTCCTACTTAATGAAACACAAGTCTGAGACCTTTGAAAAGTTCAAGGAATTTCAGAGTGAGGTTGAGAATCATAGTGACAGGAAAATCAAGTTCTTGCGATCAAATCGTGGAGGAGAATACTTGAGTCACGAGTTTGGCACACACTTAAGAAAATGTGGAATAGTTTCACAACTCACGCCGCCTGGAACACCTCAGCGTAATGGTGTGTCCGAACGTCGTAATCGCACTCTATTAGATATGGTGCGATCTATGATGTCTCTTACCGATTTACCGCTATCTTTTTGGGGCTATGCTTTAGAGACTGCCGCGTTCACTTTAAATAGGGCCCCGTCGAAATCCGTTGAGACAACACCGTATGAATTATGGTTTGGGAAGAAACTTAAGCTGTCATTTCTAAAAGTTTGGGGATGCGATGCTTATGTCAAGAAACTTCAACCTGAAAAGCTCGGACCCAAGTCAGAAAAATGCGTCTTCATAGGATACCCTAAAGAAACTATTGGGTATACCTTCTACCTCAGGTCCGAAGGCAAGATCTTTGTTGCCAAGAATGGATCCTTTCTAGAAAAGGAGTTTCTCTCAAAAGAAGTGAGTGGGAGGAAAGTAGACCTTGATGAAGTATTACCTCTTGAACCGGAAGATGGCGCAACTCAAGAAAATGTTCCTGAGGTGCCTGCACCGACAAGAGAGGAAGTTAATGATAATGATCAAGATACTTCTGATCAAGCTCCTACTGAAATTCGAAGGTCCACAAGGACACGTTCTGCACCAGAGTGGTATGGCCCTGTCTTGGAAATCATGTTGTTGGACAACAGTGAACCTTCAAACTATGAAGAAGCGATGGCGGGCCCGGATTCCGACAAATGGCTGGAAGCCATGAAATCCGAGATAGGATCCATGTATGAAAACGAAGTATGGACTTTGACTGACTTGCCTGTTGAGCGGCGAGCCATAGAAAATAAATGGATCTTTAAGAAGAAGACAGACGCGGATGGTAATGTGACCATCTATAAAGCTCGGCTTGTCGCTAAGGGTTATCGACAAGTTCAAGGTGTTGACTACGATGAGACTTTCTCATCGGTAGCGAAGCTGAAGTCCGTCCGAATCATGTTAGCAATTGCCGCATTCTATGATTATGAGATATGGCAAATGGACGTCAAAACGGCATTCCTTAATGGTTTCCTTAAGGAAGAATTGTATATGATGCATCCAGAAGGTTTTGTCGATCCTAAGAATGCTAACAAGGTGTGCAAGCTCCAACGCTTGATTTATGGGCTGGTGCAAGCATCTCGGAGTTGGAACATTCGCTTTGATGAGATGATCAAAGCGTTTGGGTTTATGCAGACTTATGGAGAAGCCTGCGTTTACAAGAAAGTGAGTGGGAGCTCTGTAGCATTTCTCATATTATATGTAGATGACATACTTTTGATGGGAAATGATATAGAACTCTTGGACAGCATTAAGGCCTACTTGAATAAGAGTTTTTCAATGAAGGACCTTGGAGAAGCTGCATATATATTAGGCATCAAGATCTATAGAGATAGATCAAGACGCCTCATAGGTCTTTCACAAAGCACATACCTTGATAAGATATTGAAGAAATTCAATATGGATCAGTCTAAGAAGGGGTTCTTGCCTGTGTTACAAGGTGTGAAATTGAGCTCAGCTCAATGTCCGACCACGGCAGAAGATATAGAAGAGATGAGTGTCATCCCCTATGCCTCGGCCATAGGTTCTATTATGTATGCCATGCTGTGTACCAGACCTGATGTAAACCTTGCCGTAAGTTTGGTAGGAAGGTACCAAAGTAATCCCGGCAAGGAACACTGGACAGCGGTCAAGAATATCCTGAAGTACCTGAAAAGGACTAAGGAAATGTTTCTCGTTTATGGAGGTGACGAAGAGCTCGTCGTAAAAGGTTACGTCGACGCTAGCTTCGACACAGATCTGGATGACTCTAAGTCACAAACCGGATACGTGTATATTTTGAATGGTGGGGCAGTAAGCTGGTGCAGTTGCAAGCAGAGCGTCGTGGCGGGATCTACATGTGAAGCAGAATACATGGCAGCCTCGGAGGCAGCGCATGAAGCAATTTGGGTGAAGGAGTTCATCACCAACCTAGGAGTCATACCCAATGCGTCGGGGCCGATCAAGCTCTTCTGTGACAACACTGGAGCTATTGCTCTCGCCAAGGAGCCCAGGTTTCACTAGAAGACAAGGCACATCAAGCGTCGCTTCAACTCCATTCGTGAAAATGTTCAAGATGGAGACATAGATATTTGTAAAGTACATACGGACCTGAATATAGCAGATCCGTTGACTAAACCTCTCCCTAGAGCAAAACATGATCAACACCAGAATGTCATGGGTGTTCGATTCATCACAATGTAACTAGATTATTGACTCTAGTGCAAGTGGGAGACTGTTGGAAATATGCCCTAGAGGCAATAATAAAAGCATTATTATTATATTTCCATGTTCATGATAATTGTCTTTATTCATGCTATAATTGTGTTATCCGGAAATCGTAATACATGTGTGAATACTTAGACACCAACATGTCCCTAGTAAGCCTCTAGTTGACTAGCTCGTTGATCAACGGATAGTCATGGTTTCCTGACTATGGACATTGGATGTCATTGATAACGAGATCACATCATTAGGAGAATGATGTGATGGACAAGACCCAATCCTAAACATAGCACAAGATCGTATAGTTCCTTTGCTAGAGTTTTCCAATGTCAAGTATCTTTTCCTTAGACCATGAGATCGTGTAACTCCCGGATACCGTAGGAGTGATTTGGGTGTACCAAACGTCACAACGTAACTGGGTGACTATAAAGGTATACTACGGGTATCTCCGAAAGTGTCTGTTGGGTTGACACGGATCAAGACTGGGATTTGTCACTCCGTATGACGGAGAGGTATCACTGGGCCCACTCGGTAATGCATCATCATAATGAGCTCAAAGTGACCAAGCGTCTGGTCACGGGATCATGCATTACGGTACGAGTAAAGTGACTTGCCGGTAACAAGATTGAACGAGGTATTGGGATACCGACGATCAAATCTCGGGCAAGTAACATACCGATTGACAAAGGGAATTGTATACGGGATTGATTGAATCCTCGACATCGTGGTTCATCCGATGAGATCATCGAGGAACATGTGGGAGCCAACATGGGTATCCAGATCCCGCTGTTGGTTATTGGCTGTAGAGCGATCTCGGTCATGTCTACATGTCTCCCGAACCCGTAGGGTCTACACACTTAAGGTTCAGTGACGCTAGGGTTGTAGGGATATGTATATGCAGTAACCCGAATGTTGTTCGGAGTCCCGGATGAGATCCCGGACGTCACGAGGAGTTCCGGAATGGTCCGGAGGTAAATAATTATATATAGGAAGTACTATTTCGGGCACCGGGACAAGTTTCGGGGTCACCAGTATTGTACCGGGACCACCGGAAGGGTCCCGGGGGTCCACCGGGTGGGGCCACCTGCCCCGGGGGGCACATGGGCTGTAGGGGGTGCGCCTTGGCCTACATGGGCCAAGGGCACCAGCCCCAAGAGGCCCATGCGCCTAGGGTTTCAAGAAGGGAAGAGTCCCAAAGGGGGAAGGCACCTCCTAGGTGCCTTGGGGAGGAGGGATTCCTCCCCTTGGCCGCACCCCCCTAGGAGATTGGATCTCCTAGGGCCGGCGCCCCCCCCCCTTGGCCCTCCTATATATAGTGGGGAGATGGAGGACTTCTCACCCCACGCCTTTGGTGCCTCCCTCTCCCTCTCCAACACCTCCTCCTCCTCCTCCATAGAGCTTGGCGAAGCCCTGCCGGAGTACTGCAGCTCCACCACCACCACGCCGTCGTGCTGCTGCTGGAGCCATCTTCCTCAACCTCTCTTTCCCCTTGTTGGATCAAGAAGGAAGAGACGTTACGCTGACCGTACATGTGTTGAACGCGGAGGTGCCGTCCATTCGGCGCTAGGATCTCCGATGATTTGGATCACGTCGAGTACGACTCCCTCATCCCCGTTCTTTGAACGCTTCCGCTCGCGATCTACAAGGTACGTAGATGCATCCAATCACTCGTTGCTAGATGAACTCATAGATGGATCTTGGTGAAACCATAGGAAAAAATTTTGTTTTCTGCAACGTTCCCCAACACATACTCCCGCGGGCCAATGTCGGACCTCCATGATTCGCAACGACGTCCCCGTTGATATCGAAGGACTGGAATTCCTTGCCTCTCCCATCATACTGAAGTCTTGTAGCATCGACCACATTCTGGGAATGGATTGGTTGAAAGCGCATACTCCTTCTATAGTTTGCGCCACTAAGGTCGTCCATCTGCTACACCCTTCTGATGAAATAATTGCTTACCAAGCTCATCTAGTTCAGAACGCCGAGGCACGGCTTTATACCTTGAATGCGTTGAACGCTGCACCACTCGAGGGCATTGAAAACATTCCCGTCGTTCATGAATTCCAAGACGTCTTCCCAGAAGAACTTCCAGGGATTCCCCCTGCTAGAGCTGTCGAATTCATCATCGACTGGAAACCCGGCACCACCCCTATAGCCAAACAACCCTACAAGATGCCGCCACATGAACTCATTGAGCTTAAGGAGGAAATCGACAAATCTCTTGTCAAAGGTTTCATTCGCCCAAGTTGCTCTCCTTGGGGAGCACCTTCTCTCCTTAATAAGAAGAAGGATGGGACAAACCGATTAGTCCAAGACTACCGTCCTATAAACCAAGCTACCATTCAGAATAAATACCCTCTTCCTCGGATCAATGATCTTTATGATCAACTGGTTGGCTCATCAGTGTTCTTAAAACTCGACTTGAGGTTGGTTTACCACCAGATCCGTGTTCGTGAAGAGGACATCCCAAAAACCGCCTTCGTGACTCGGTATGGATCATACGAGTACACCGTCATGTCATTCGGCTTAACGAATGCTCCAGCCACCTTCTCTCGTCTGATGAACTATATATTCATGGATTACCTCGACAAGTTCATCGTGGTTTATTTGGACGATATCCTTGTATTTTCCAAGAACAAGGAAAAACATGTTGAACATCTTCGTCTTGTGCTGGAAAAGATTCGAGAGCGTCAACTGTATGCTAAGTATTCCAAGTGTGAATTCTGGCTCCCCGAAGTAACCTATCTTGGGCATGTCATCTCCAAGGATGGTATTGCCGTCAACCCTGAATGAGTTCAGACTATTCTCGATTGGACTCCTCCGAAGAACGTCAAGCAAGTCCGAAGTTTTCTCGGTCTCGCCAGCTATTGTCGTCGATTCGTCGAGAACTTCTCCAAGATTGCCAGGTGTAACACCCTTGATGCGACTATATCTCCCACGTGTCGAGGCACGACTTAGAGGCATAATCGCATTGAAGGCATATGTCGCAAGTTAGGCAATCTTCACAACATCCCATGTAGTATAAATAATAAAGGGGAGATAACATAGTTGGCTTACACTCGCCACGTCAATCAAGTACATAAATAACATTACATCATTCAAACACTCATGGCCCGACTACAGCGCCAAAATAAAGACAACCCAACATGCGACACGGTCCCGATCACCCCCAACTGGGCACCACTATTGATCATCAGGAAAGGAAACATAGTATCGTTGAGAGTCCTCGTCGAACTCCCACTTGAGCTCAAGCGCGTCACCTGGAGCGGAATCATCAGGCCCTGCATCTGGTGTAATAGTAATCTGTGAGCCATAGGGACTCAGCAATCTCGCACCCTCGCGATCAAGACTATTTAAGCTTATAGGTAAGGCAAGGTAAATATGTGGAGCTGCAGCAAGCGACTAGCAAATATGGTGGTTAACCTGTTCGCAAAAGAGAGCGAGAAGCGGAGGTAAAGCGCGAATGCATAACTAAAGAGGGAAACCTGCGGCAAGCATTACTCCAACACCGTGTCCACTTCCCGGACTCCGCCGAGAAAGGCCATCACGGTAACACACTCAGTTGATTCATTTTAATTAAGTTAAAGTTCAAGTTATCTACAACCGGACATTAACAAATTCCCATCTGCCCATAACCGCGGGCACGGCTTTCAAAAGTTCAAATCCCTGCAGGGGAGTCCCAACTAAGCCCATGACAAGCTCTCATGGTCAACGAAGGAATAGACCTCCTCCCGAGACGTTCCGATCAGACTCGGTACCTCGGTTCTTCAAGACACTTCGACGGGTTAAAACAAATCTAGCAACACCGCCCGAATATGCCGACAAATCCCGATAGGAGCTGCACATATCTCATTCTCAGGGCACACTCAGATTGTCCAAACTTCCGGTAGGCCAGCCCAAAGTTGCCCCTGGTGGCCACCGGCGGCTGACGAGGTGGACTAACACTCAGAGGAGCACTGGCCCGGGGGGGTTTAAAATAAGATGACCCTCGGGCTCCGGAAACCCAAGGGGAAAAGGGGCTAGGTGGCAAATGGTAAAACCAAGGTTGGGCATTGCTGGAAAAGCTTTAATCAAGGGAACTATCAAGGGGTTTCCATTATAACCCAACCGCGTAAGGAACGCAAAATCCGGGAACATAACACCGATATGACGGAAACTAGGGCGGCAAGAGTGGAACAAAACACTAGGCGAGAGGCCAAGCCTTCCACCCTTTACCAAGTATATAGATGCATTAAGATAACAAGATAATATAATGATATCCCAACAAGTAAATAATGTTCCAACAAGGAACGGTCTCCAATCTTCACCTGCAACTAGCAACGCTATAAGAGGGGTTGAGCAAAGCGGTAACATAGCCAATCAACGGTTTGCTAGGACAAGGTGGGTTAGAGGTTTGACATGGCAATTTGGGAGGCTTGAAAGCAAGTGGTAGGCATCGTAGCATTGGCATAGCAAAAGAGCGAGCATCTAGCAAAGCAAAGATAGTAGTGATTTCGAGGGTATGATCATCTTGCCTGCAAAGTTGTCAGAGTTGACTGGATCCTCGAAAGCAAACTCAACGGGCTCCTCGTTAGCGAACTCGTCTCCTGGCTCTACCCAAACAAGACAAACAAGCAACAAGGACACAATCAACCACGTGCAAGGCTCAAACAAGGTGATGCAAAGATGGTATGCTATGCGGGATGCGATGCGGGATGCATATGCAAGATGTGACAAGGAATGCATGAACCTGGACTCAACTTGGAAATCCAAGTGTGCCACTGGAAAGATGAGATGAAATCGCTTGAAAACGATATAAATAACGCCGGAATCGGAGTTACGGTTTGGAAATGGCAAGCAATTCAAATATGACCATGTTCTGTGATTTACAGCAAGTAGCCATCTAAATGCAATGAGATGAACATGCTACAGCATTCAAACATGGCATAAAAATACATGGCAGGGATGCATTCAAGATGCTTAACAAAATTCTAGCACTGAGCTACGGCCAATTCATCCTTTAACAGGTTCAAACAAGCATGGCAAAAATGCATATGACAAACAGATTTCAGACTTAGTGAAATTAACACATGTCTGGAATTTCAAATCAGATAGCACTCTTCGGAGCAACAAAACTATATGCTACAGGACCTGAACATGGCAAAGTAAAGCATGGCATGGAGCTACTCAAAGAGCTTAACAAAAGTACCTTAGTGACCTTGAGCCAGAAGGGATCAAAAAATACAATTGAAAGCATGTGAACATGGCAAAAACATAATCAGTTCTTAGACTTAGTGAAAACTGAAGCATGCTGAAACAGATATCAAGTAGGCATGTTTACGAGCTCGATGCACTCACTACGGAGCAAGTCATGACAAGCTAAGCATACACCCATCAAGAATACACAAAATGCAAACTAGACATGGCAAGAATAATAGCATAGCATGCACGGATCAACTACAACATCATCGGCAAAATCGCTAACAAGTAGACAATCTGCCCAGATTCACGAAATAGTAAAAGTAGAGCTCGATTGACTCAAGCTAGGGTGCTCCATAATTGCAAACAAAGACATGGATGGATAGAGCACTACAAGATTAACAAAACATCCTTACTGATCATCCTCAAAAGAGGCACGGATCACTCGGAAACAACATGAACATATGGCATCATGAGAAAAACAGATCAAGGACTTAGTGGAAATGCTAAGTCCCTGAAATCAGCATTACCAAGTGCCTCACTTTGCAAGCTTGTGCTAGTCACCACACACATCACAAAAATACATGGGTTGCACCTCTGGAAAGATGGAAAAACCCTTAACAAAACATATGTAGGGCTCATGGGCATATCATGCACACATTAATCATGGCAAAAATGACAAATAACTAAATGGAGCAGCAAATCTGACAATTAACTCAAGTAGCCCTCTTCTAACAGCATTTCGGGCATCAAGATGAACTCAAATGAAAATGATGCAATGAGATGAAATGATTGACTCTCTGAGACGAACATTTTGATATGCTATATGCGCAAAATGGAGCTACGGATGCAAAGTTACGGCACGATGAACAGGGCAACATGAACTAGGGTTAGGGATAAAAAGTCAACCCGATCCGATCCAGATCTGGATCGGTTACTGTAGCAACACGGGGTTCGAGGTTCGCCGAACGGAGATCCGGTTCGCCGGAGTTGGTGGGGGTCACCGAAATCGAGCGGGGCCGGCCGGAGCGGACTTGGCGCGGCGAGTCCGGCGGCTAGGCGCGGTCGTCGGAGGGCGGAGCGGGGCGGAGCGGCGCCCCAGGCGGCGGACGCAGCGGTCGCCGGCGAGGCCGGAGCAGAGACCTGCCGCGGCGGAGCGACGAGGTGACGGCCCGGCGGCGAGGCGCACGGTGGCCGGCGGGCGGCGGAAGGCGCGCCTCGGGCGGAGGGAGAACCCGGGCGCGGGTGGCGGCGCTGGGATGGGCCCCACGGGCTCGTGATGGGCCTGGCGGGCCGCGCAGCTGGGAGGCGCGGGGAGGACAAGTGGCGGCGGCGGATTCGTCGGAGGGCGGCGGCTGGACACGTCCGGTCCGGGATGGACACGTCCGGCGGCTGGAGGTGGAAGAGGGCTAGGGTTCATCCGCGAATTTTTCGGGGAAGCCCACATATTTATAGGTAGAGGGAGCTAGGAGAGTCCAAATGAGGTGCGGTTTTCGGCCACTCGATCGTGATCGAACGCTCTAGATGATGGAGAGGGTTTTGGTGGGTTTTGGGCCAAATTGGAGGGGTGTTGGGCTGCAACACACACGAGGCCTTTTCGGTCCCTCGGTTAACCGTTGGAGTATCAAAAGAAGTCCAAATGGTACGAAACTGGACAGGCGGTATACCAGTAGTAAACCAAGTCCGCTTGGCAAGTCTCGGTCCAATCCGGAAATGTTTAATCCCCACACACGAAAGAAAGGTAGAAATGACCACCGGAGGAGAACGAAGCGCCGGAATGCAAAACGGACAACGGGGAAAATGCTCGAATGCAAGAGATGAACACGTATGCAAATGCAATGCACATGATGACATGATATGAGATACATGACAACGATAACAACACACGGAGACAAAAACCTGAACCGTAGAAAATAAAATAACTTAACGCCGGAAACGGCAAGAGTTGGAATACATATTGGGTAAGTTACATCCGGGGTGTTACAACACTCCACCACTACGAAAGGATCTCGTCCCGAGATCTAGGACTGAAAGAACGCCGGGTACTCAGAACGGAGGTGATCCTCGCGTTCCTAGGTAGCTTCCCGGTCGGAATGGTGTGACCACTTGACTTTGAGGAATTTGATTGACTTGTTGTGAGTCTTGCGTTCAGTCTCTTCAAGAATAGCAACTGGGTGCTCACGATAAGAGAGATCTTCTTGGAGCTCAATGTCCTCGAAGTTGACGGTGCGGTCAGGAGTCTTGAAGCACTTTCGGAGCTGAGAGACATGGAACACGTCATGAACATTTGCAAAGTTTGAAGGAAGCTCGAGTTGATAGGCGAGGTCGCCTCTCTTGCTGACAATCTTGAAAGGTCCCACGTATCTGGGGGCAAGCTTCCCTTTGATACCGAAGCGACGAGTACCTTCCATAGGAGAGACGCGGAGGTAAACATGATCTCCGATCTCGAAAGTCAAATCACGGTGCTACTATCATAGTAGCTCTTCTGTCGGGATTGGGCTGCTTTGAGGTTATCTCGAATGACTTTGCACATTTCTTCTGCCTCTGTGATTAAGTCATTACCCAAAAGCTGGCGTTCACCGGTTTCAGACCAGTTGAGAGGGGTACGGCACTTCCTGCCATACAGAATTTCAAATGAGGCCTTGCCCGAACTTGCTTGAAAACTGTTGTTGTAGGAGAATTCAGCATAAGGAAGACAATCCTCCCACTTCATGCCGAAGGAGATCACACAAGCTCTGAGCATATCTTCAAGAATCTGGTTGACACGCTCGACTTGACCGCTAGTTTGAGGATGGAAAGCTGTGCTGAAGCGGATGTTGGTGCCCATGGCCTTCTGAAAATAATCCCAAAACTTGGAGGTAAAGATGCTGCCACGGTCTGAAGAGATCACTTGTGGAATACCGTGCAGAGAGACAATTTGAGAGGTATAGAGTTCCGCCAATTGAGCTGCAATGATTGACTCTTTGATAGGCAGAAAGTGAGCCACTTTAGTGAGTTTGTCGATGACAACGAATATAGCATCATTGCCACGTTTGGACTTTGGAAACCCAGTCACGAAGTCCATCTCAATGTGGTCAAACTTCCTTTCTGGAATGGCAAGAGGTTGGAGGAGACCAGCTGGTCTTTGGTGTTCTTCCTTCACTCTTCTGCAGACATCACATTCATTCACGAACTGAGCAATCTCACGCTTCATTCGAGTCCACCAATAAGCCTGCTTGAGGTCCTAATACATCTTCGTGCTCCCAGGGTGGATGGAGAGGAGAGAATTGTGAGCCTCGTTCATGATCACTTTACGGAGGTCACCTTTGGGTACAACAATACGATCCTCGAAGAAGAGAGTATCCTTATCATCAAGGCGGTAGCACTTGTACTTGGGTTGACTCTTGGCAATCCCAATCTTCACCTTTTTCACCATAGCATCAAGAAGCTGGGCTTGGCGAATCTGGTCTTCCAAGGTAGGAGAGATTTGAAGGTTGGCGAGGAAACCTTGAGGAACAACTTGCAGATTAAGTTTGCGGAAAGCTTCACAAAGCTCGGGTTGATAAGGCTTGAGAATCAGACTGTTGCAGTAAGCCTTTCTGCTCAATGCGTCAGCAATCACATTGGCCTTGCCTGGAGTATACTCGATACTCGGATTATACTCTTGAATCATTTCGACCCATCGAGTTTGCCTGAGGTTGAGATTAGGCTGAGTGAAGATGTACTTGAGACTCTTGTGGTCAGTGAAAATGTCCACTTTTCTTCCCAATAAGAGATGTCTCCAAGTCAAAAGAGCATGCACAACTGCCGCCAACTCGAGATCATGAGTGGGGTAGTTCTTCTCATTAGGCTTTAACTGGCGAGAGGTATAAGCAACAACTTTCTTTTCTTGCATCAACACTGCGCCAAGACCTTAGTGACCTTGAGCCAGAAGGGATCAGAAAATACAATTGCAAGCATGTGAACATGGCAAAAACATAATCAGTTCTCAGACTTAGTGAAAACTGAAGCATGCTGAAACAGATATCAAGTAGGCATGTTTACGAGCTCGATGCACTCACTACGGAGCAAGTCATGACAAGCTAAGCATACACCCATCAAGAATACACAAAATGCAAGCTAGACATGGCAAGAACAATAGCATAGCATGCATGGATCAACTACAACATCATCGGCAAAATCGCTAACAAGTAGACAATCTACCCAGATTCACGAAATAGCAAAAGTAGAGCTCGATTGACTCAAGCTAGGGTGCTCCATAATTGCAAACAAAGACATGGATGGATAGATCACTACAAGATTAACAAAACATCCTTACTGATCATCCTCAAAAGAGGCACGGATCACTCGGAAACAACATGAACATATGGCATCATGAGAAAAACAGATCAAGGACTTAGTGGAAATGCTAAGTCCCTGAAATCAGCATTACCAAGTGCCTCACTTTGCAAGCTTGTGCTAGTCACCACACACATCACAAAAATACATGGGTTGCACCTCTGGAAAGATGGAAAAACCCTTAACAAAACATATGTAGGGCTCATGGGCATATCATGCACACATTAATCATGGCAAAAATGACAAATAACTAAATGGAGCAGCAGATCTGACAATTAACTCAAGTAGCCCTCTTCTAACAGCATTTCGGGCATCAAGATGAACTCAAATGAAAATGATGCAATGAGATGAAATGATTGACTCTCTGAGACGAACATTTTGATATGCTATATGCGCAAAATGGAGCTACGGATGCAAAGTTACGGCACGATGAACAGGGCAACATGAACTAGGGTTAGGGATAAAAAGTCAACCCGATCCGATCCAAATCTGGATCGGTTACTGTAGCAACACGGGGTTCGAGGTTCGCCGAACGGAGATCCGGTTCGCCGGAGTTGGTGGGGGTCACCGGAATCAGGCGGGGCCGGCCGGAGCTGACTTGGCGCGGCGAGTCCGGCGGCTAGGCACGGTCGACGGAGGGCGGAGCGGGGCGGAGCGGCGCCCCGGGCGGCGGACGCGCCGGTCGCCGGCGAGGCCAGAGCAAAGACCTGCCGCGGCGGAGCGACGAGGTGACGGCCCGGCGGCGAGGCGCACGGTGGCCGGTGGGCGGCGGAAGGCGCGCCTCGGGCGGAGGGAGAACCCGGGCGCGGGCGGCGGCGCTGGGATGGGCCCCACGGGCTCGTGATGGGCCTGGCGGGCCGCGCGGCTGGGAGGCGCGGGGAGGACAAGTGGCGGCGGCGGATTCGTCGGAGGGCGGCGGCTGGACACATCCGGTCCGGGATGGACACGTCCGGCGGCTGGAGGTGGAAGAGGGCTAGGGTTCATCCGCGAATTTTTCGGGGAAGCCCACATATTTATAGGTAGAGGGAGCTAGGTGAGTCCAAATGAGGTGCAGTTTTCGGCAACGCGATCGTGATCGAACGCTCTAGATGATGGAGAGGGTTTTGGTGGGTTTTGGGCGAAATTGGAGGGGTGTTGGGCTGCAACACACACGAGGCCTTTTTGGTCCCTCGGTTAACCGTTGGAGTATCAAATGAAGTCCAAATGGTACGAAACTTGACAGGCGGTCTACCGGTAGTAAACCAAGGCCGCTTGGGAAGTGTTAGTCCAATCCGGAAATGTTTAATCCCCACACACGAAAGAAAGATAGAAATGACCACCGGAGGAGAACGAAGCGCCGGAATGCAAAACGGACAACGGGGAAAATGCTCGAATGCAAGAGATGAACACGTATGCAAATGCAATGCACATGATGACATGATATGGGATGCATGACAACGATAAAAACACACAGAGACAAAAACCCGAACCCGAGAAAATAAAATAACTTGACGCCGGAAACAGCAAGAGTTGGAATACATATTGGGTAAGTTACATCCGGGGTGTTACACCAGGCCCCTGACTAATCTGTTGCATAAGGGTGTCAAGTTTGACTGGACAGACAAGTGTCAGGAAAATTTCCAGGCGCTCAAAGACAAGTTGACTTCTGCGCCCATGCTTGCTCCACCTGATACTAAGAAGGACTTCGTCATTTACTGCGACGCTTCCCGTCAAGGATTAGGCTGTGTCCTAATGCAAGAGAGTGATTGCTTATGCCTCTCGTCAATTGCGCCCTCATGAATAAAACTACCCAGTTCACGACCTCGAGCTTGCTGCTGTCATTCATGCACTGAAGCAGTGGCGACATTACCTTCTCGGTAATCGTTGCGAGATCTTCACCGACCACCAAAGTCTGAAGTATCTGTTTACTCAGCCAGATCAGAACCTCCGTTAGCAAAGATGGATGGAGACTGTTGCAGACTTTGACGTGGGTATATCCTATACCCCGGCAAGGCTAATGTAATGGCTGATGCCTTGAGCCGCAAGTCTTACTGCAACACACCTCCAGGTTCACAAAGTTCAGCCCTCGCTTGTCGAAGAATTTAGAAAGCTGAACCTCCATATTGTTCCTCCTGGAGCACTCGCTCCCCCTCCCCCGGAGTTCCGCAAGATGAATCTTCTTGTTGTTACTAAGGGTTCTCTAAATACCCTGGCTGTCGTACCAGATCTCGTAGCTGGTATAAAGACTATTCAAGGTTATGACTCTGAAGTCCATAAGATTAAACGCCATCTAGCAAAAGGAAAGCCCTCATTCTTCACTATCGCCGACGATGGCGCCTTGTACTTCAAAGGCCGCCTAGTGGTACCATGTTCGAAGAAAAACCTGGATAAGACTAAAAGGGTTATGCAAGAAGCTCATGATACGCCTCTGTCCATCCATCCTGGTAGTACAAAGATGTACCAGGATATTCGTCAAAGATTCTGGTGGTCTAATATGAAGCAGGACATTGCTCGTTATGTTGCTGAGTGTGACGTTTGCCGCCGTATCAAAGCAGAGCATCAAAGGCCTGCTGGAACTCTGCAACCTATCTCTATTCCTGAATGGAAATGGGACCATGTTGAAATGGACTTCGTCACTGGATTTCCCAAATCGCAGAAAGGTAATGATGCTATTCTTGTCGTCATTGACCGGCTTTTAAAGTTGCACATTTTCTGGCGGTCAAAGAGACAATCACTGCTAGTCAGCTTGCTACTCTCTACATGTCCAGAATTGTTTCACTTCACGGTATTCCACTGGTTATCAGTTCAGACCGTGGCAGCTTATTCACTTCAAGATTTTGGGCAAGTTTCCAAGAAGCTATGGGAACTCACCTGTCGTTCAGTACGGCGTTTCATCCTCAGTCGCAAGGACAGGTTGAACGTGTCAACCAAGTTCTCGAGACATGCTTCGAGCTTGTGTAATTTCCTTCGGCAAGAAATGGGAGGAATCTCTTCCATATGCCGAGTTCTCTTATAATAATAGCTATCAAGCTAGTCTCAAGATGTCCCCCTTCGAAGTGTTATATGGACGAAAGTGTCGAACCCCTCTGAACTGGCCAGAAACTAGGGAACGTCCACTCTTCGGTCCGGATATTATCCAACAAGCCGAAGAACAAGTTCGCATTATACGTGAGAATCTCAAGACTGCTCAGTCACGTCAGAAAAGTCAGTATGACCGTCATCACAAAGACATGGTCTATCAACCTGGCGAAAAGGCTTATCTTCGAGTTACACCAATGAAGGGTGCTCACCGCTTCGGGATCAAGGGCAAGCTAGCTCCTCGCTATATCGATCCCTTCACTATTCTCGAAAGGCGTGGAAAAGTGGCATATCAACTTGAACTTCTGCCGAACCTTTCCCAGGTTCACGATGTGTTCCACGTGTCACAACTCCGCCGTTGCTTCAAGGATCCAATCCAAGCAGTGGATCATGAAGTGCTCGAATTGCAATAGGACCTCTCCTATAAAGAGCATCCGGTCTGCATTCTCGACCAAGCTGAACGCCGCACACGTCAGAAGGCGATCAAGTTCCTCAAAGTCCAGTGGTCGAATCACTCTGAAGACGAAGCCACTTGGGAACGCGAGGACCGCCTGCGTGATGAATACCCCGCACTATTTCCTTCTACCTCCTAAATCTCGGGACGAGATTTCTTGTAGTGGAGGAGATTTGTACGCCCGGATAATTAGGCTACAGTAAAACTCTCCTAATGATGCCATGTCATCGGTGTTACTGTTGCTAAACTTTCGTTAGTTCAAACCGATTCAAAAATCAATTCAGAAAATGGCAAACAACAAAAGTTTTAAAAGTTGAAACAAAAATGTTCGGTGGGTGCCAAATATTGCACTGTAATTATGGTGAAGTAAACACATTTTTAGAAAATGCCTAAATACTTTAAAATGAAATAAAACAGAAAAGAAAATAAATAAAAATAAAAGGAAAAGAAAAACTAAAACTAGAAAAAAGGAGAAAGCCCCCTGCCCCTCGGGGCTTCGGCCCGGCAGGCCACAGGCCCAACTGGGCCAAGGCCCACCCCCGCCTATAACCTCCCCCCCCCACTCCACCCCCCCCCACACACCCCCCCCCCCCCCCAAAATATCTCCCCCCCCACCCCCCCTGATCCAGTCGGGATCGGTGACGCGCCCGCCGCCGCTGGAACCAAGCGCACGACGCCACCTCCCCCGGGCACCCCCCCCCCGCCGGACTGCTTCCTCCCCCCTCACGCCTGCCTCCCTCTACACGCGTCGTCCTCGTCGCCTCCTCCGACCCCCGCTGCCACGGGACCCTGCGACCCCCTGTGAGGATTCGCCCCTCTCCCTCGCTTGCCCACCGCGACGTGCCTGCGCCATCTGCGCTCTCGTACGCGCCGCGCCCGCCGCGGCCCCTGCTGGCTGCGCCCGGGCCACGCTCGACGCCGCCTCGCGCCGCCCTGCGCCCGACGACCGCGCCCGCCCGCATGCACTGCTCGCCGTCCTCACCCGCAGCCCCGCCCCCGCGCTCACCACGCCGACGACCGCGCCCCGGCGCCCCTGAACGCGCCCATGGTTGCGCCCCCGCGCCCCTCCTCTCTCTCCCTCGCCCGCGACGGCGCTGGCCTCGCCGTGCGCCGCAAGTGCCCCGCCTCGCCCCTCTCTACCGCGGCCACAGCCGCGGCCCCGCTCGCCCACGTCCCGCGCATGCCCGCGCGCTCCGGCAGCCGCTGCTCTCCCATCCGCCGCTGCTGTGCTCCTGCCCTGCCCGCTCACCTCTGCCGCCTCGCGCGAGGCCGCAGCGCGCCTGCTGCTGCCTCCGGCGCCCCCTCCTGCGTCGGCTTCCTTCGCCGGAGACAGCCGGCCGGTGAGCCCCCCCCCGGCCCCCCCCCCCCCCGTCGCAGCTCTGTTCGCCCTCGTTCAGGCGCCTGCCCGATCCGCCCAACGCTCGTGCGCCCATTATGCCCCCTGGGCCACTGACCAAATGGCCCCACGGCCCAGAACGTTTTTAAAAAAAGAGATTTTAAAAAAAGATTTGTAAAAAAAATAATTTAAAATAAATAAATAAATAAAATTAATTAATTAATTAATTAACTTAATTAAGTAATTAAATAATTAATTAAACTAATTAATCCTGTTTAATTAATCTAATCAATTAGTTAAGTTAATTAAACCCTAATTAGGCTAAGCAGTGTATGACATGTGGGACCCACCTGTCAGGTTGACCAGGTCAACTGTTGACGTCATGTTGACGTCATGATGACGTCAGCAAACACTATTCTGGATAATGTTGATTTAATTAATTAAATAAATCCTAAAAATGATTTAAATCTTTTAAAATTAATATAAAATAAACCGTACCTCGGATGGAAAAACTTTGTACATGAAAGTTGCTCATAACGATGAGGCGAATCCGGATACGCCACCCGTTCATCCTCCACGCATCCCTAACATAGCGAACACATAACTTTTCCCCTCCGGTTCATCAGTCCGAAAACGCGAAACACCGGGAATACTTTCCAGATATTTTCCCCCTTCACCGGTACCACCTCGTACCGCGTTAGGGCACAACTAGCATCACGCTTTGCCATGTCATGCATCGTCATGCATTTGTTTGCATTATATTTATTGTTTCTTCCCCCTCTTCTCTCGCTAGACACCGAGACCGACGCCTGAACTACCCAGTACGACTACGGTGTTGATGACCCCTCTCTCTTGCCAGAGCTACCAGGCAAGCCCCCCCTTTGATCACCAGATATCGCCTACTCTTCTCTATATTGCTTGCATTAGAGTAGTGTAGCATGTTACTGCTTTCCATTAATCCTATCCCGATGCATAGCCTGTCCTTGCTACTACTGTTGTTACCTTTACCTGCAATCCTAATGCTTAGTATAGGATGCTAGTTTATCATCAGTGACCCTACATTCTTGTCCGTCTGCCATGCTTTACTATCGGGTCGTGATCACTCGGGAGGTGATCATGGGTATATATTATATACTTTATATATGATACATGTGGTGACCAAAGACGGGTCGGCTCATAGGAGTACCCGCGAGTGGAACTTTGTGGCGGAGCGACAGGGCAGGTTGAGACCACCTAGGAGAGAGGTGGGCCTGGCCCTGGTCGGCGTTCGCGGTTATTTCAAGATAACACGTTTAACGAGATCTTGGTATTTGATCTGAGTCTGGCCACTGGCCTATACACACTAACCATCTACGCGGGGACAGTTATGGGCACTCGACATCGTGGTATCAGCCGAAGCCTTCGTGACATCAGCGACTGAGCGGCGCGCCCCGGATTGGAACGTAAGCCTGCTCTTGTATTAAGGGGGCTAGTTCTGCTTCCGGCCGCCCTCGCAACGTGCAGGTGTGCTATGGGCGATGGGCCCAGACCCCTGCGCCATAGGATTTAGACCGGCGTGCTGACCTCTCTGTTGTGCCTAGGTAGGGCTGCAACGTGTTGATCTTTCGAGGCCGGGCATGACCCAGGAAAGTGTGTCCGGCCAAATGGGATCGAGCGTGTTGGGTTATGTGGTGCACGCCTGCAGGGAAGTTAATCTATTCGAATAGCCGTGATCTTCGGTAACAGGACGACTTGGAGTTGTACCTTGACCTCATCACAACTAGAACCGGATACTTAATAAAACACACCCTTCCAAGTGCCAGACACAACCGGTGATCGCTCTCTCACAGGGCGACGAGGGGAGGATCATCGGTTAGGATTATGCTATGCGATGTTACTTGGTGAACTTATCATCTACTCTCTTCTCCTGCTGCAAGATGGAGGTTACCAGAAGCGTAGTCTTCGAAAGGACTAGCTATCCCCCTCTTATTCCGGCATTCTGCAGTTCAGTCCACATATGATAGCCTTATTCCAGTTGATACCAATGCATTCATATGTAGTGTAGCTCCTTGCTTGCGAGTACTTTGGATGAGTACTCATGGTTGCTTTCTTCCTCTTTTCCCCTTTCCCTTCTACCCGATTGCTGCGACCAGACGTTGGAGTCCAGGAGCCAGACACCACCGTCGACGACGACTACTACTACTCGGGAGGTGCCTACTACTACGTGCAGCCCGCTGACGGCGACCAGGAGTAGATTAGGAGGATCCCAAGCAGGAGGCCTGTGCCTCTTTCGATCTGTATCCTAGTTTGTTCTTGCCTTCTTAAGGCATTCTTGTTTAACTTATGTCTGTACTCAGATATTGTTGCTTCCGCTGACTCGTCTATGATCGAGCTCTTGTATTCGAGCCTTCGAGGCCCCTGGCTTGTAATATGATGCTTGTATGACTTATTTTATTCGTAGAGTTGTGTTGTGATATCTTCCCGTGAGTCCCTGATCTTGATCGTACACGTTTGCGTGTATGATTAGTGTATGATTGAATCGGGGGCGTCACAAGTTGGTATCAGAGTCGACTGCCTGTAGGAATCCCCTTCCACAGTCCTTGGCCGAAGTCGAGTCTAGACATAGCAAAACTTTTTACTAACATGGTTGTGTGCCTTACGGGCCCACGTCGCCATCTGGGTGGTATTAGGATCTTTTACTCCTCGATCCTTACTCTGGGACTCTGAACTCTCTCCTACTCGGGTTGAACGATTTTACTAACTCTAACACTAGGATCCCGTGACCACGTTCACCCCAAAGTTGGATAAGCCCTAGTTATTCTTTAGAGTAGTATTTGAACATTATCCATATTGTCATTTGACTCCTGTGAAAACATCTTTGTTTTCAGATGGAACCCACGAGGCAGGTCGTGCGCCACACGACGGCCATTGGTGCCTCAGGATCACCTGCTGTGTTGGTTGAGATGATGACCTATCTGGGTTATCGCTGGCACCCTGAGTACACCGTCTATGAGGAGTATCAGGACTTCAATCAGGAGCAGTACCGTGCCATCGTCCACCTCTACTCTCGGGAGTATGACTCCACTACCGTGATGCACACTGCTCATGGTGTTGGAGTGACTATCGACATGGTGGTCCACGATGCTGCTTATGCTGCTTTGACACGTCTTCGTGGAGAGTATCAGGAGTTGGATACCTCCCCCTTCAGGCACATTGCTATCGCATCCGATGTTGGTGCGAAGGGATACTACACTGTTGCCTACTCCACTGTCACCCGAGAGCCCTTCTACCATCAGAACCTGGTTCTGCATGCTGATGGGCTGGATAGAGCTAACCGAGCTCTTCGCCACGAGCTATACACCACCCGTCAGCACCTGTATCGTGCTCTGACGCTGTTGCACCCCTCTGTCCGCTCTGGTGATCTATCACGTTCTGCGATCTACCCTGCCAGGACCGTGATGCCCCAGGGCGTCGGCTGGTCAGATGTGGGAGGCTACTCTCCTGCACTTGGTCCTCTCCTGCCACCTGCGCATCGGGTTCCGCACCAGAGTATCCGCGGACCCCGGGCTACTCGCGTGGAGGTCTTCCCTTCGCGTCACTACCAGCTGTCAGGCTACACCTACCTCCACAGTTCCTCCTGGGGCTGATGTAGGCTTGCTTGTTAGTGTTAGATGCATTCGTCGCGAGCCTGCGTGCCGCCTATGATGTATTAATCTATGTACTGAACTCTGTGTACCGAACTCTATGATGATCTCTTTTGTAAGATATGCCGACTACTATGTAGTATCTATCGTGCTGCTTTCATTGTGCATGTTTCATCATGAATGATTCTTGTCTTTCAAAATTTCTCGATGCTGAACTACCCCTGTTATATATTAGCAGGATGGTTAGACCAGGTGGTCGTGGACGTGGTGGCAACCTCCCACCACCGCCTGAGTACATGGCTGGTATGATCCAACAGCTTGAGATGAATCGCCAGTTCATGGAGAATATGATGGCTCAGTTTCCTCGCCCCAATATGAACCAGCAGCCAACCCCAGTAACTCTGCAGGATTTCATGCGCCTGAACCCAACTGTGTACCGCAGCTCAACTCAGCCTCAGGATGCTGATGACTGGCTCCGTGACATCACCTATGAGATGGAGTCTGCTGATGTAGCCCCTGCCAGCTATGTCACCTTTGCTTCCTTCTTCCTGAAGGGACCCGCAGCTCAATGGTGGGACAGCCACAAGCATACTCTGCCAGTTGGAACAATCATCACCTGGCCAGACTTCCAAGATGCCTTCCGTGCTCGCTTCATTCCTCAGGGAGTCATGAACCGTAAGAAGCGCGAGTTTCGCAACCTCACCCAAGGCAACAAGACTGTTGAAGCTTATCAGCGGGAGTTTCTTGACTTGTCCCGCTATGCTGAAGAGGACATTACAACTGATGCACGCAGACAGGAGAAGTTCCGTGATGGCCTTCAAGCTGACATCAAGCTCGCACTTCTAGTGCATGACTTTGCTGATTTCGCCACCCTGGTGAACAAGGCCATCAATGTCGAAACTGGTCTGCAGCAATACCAGAGCTCTCACGGGCGCAACCGTGACACAGGCTCATCTTCGGGCCCGTCCTCGCAGAAGCGCAAGATATGGATTCCCAACAGCATGTACCAGCCGAATGCACCTGCCCCAAGGCAGACCTATGCTGCACCTCGTCTGCCTGCTCCTCCAACTAGGCAGCCAAGACTTCCAGCTCCACCACCACAAGCTCCTGTTCCCACTCCCAATAATGGTCTGTGCTACAAGTGTGGTCAACCAGGTCACCGTGCTAGGGATTGCAATCAGAACTAGAATCAACTGGCCCTCCCAGCAACTGGCCGTGGAAGCAACCAGCCCCGCAACAACAATGCCAAGTTTTATGGTCGTGTTCATGCCAACCACGTTGATCTCAATGAAGTTCTAGACCATCCCGCTACCGTGATGGGTACACTCCTCGTAAATTCAGCACCAGCATCTGTTTTATTTGATACAGGTGCATCACATTCATTCATGTCAGAGGATTTTGCATTCATGCATGGCATTAAAAGCGAGGACCTGAACACTTCGCTATTAGTACATACTCTCGTGGGCCAATGTCGGACCTCCATGATTTGCAACGACGTCCCCGTCGAAATCGAAGGACTGGAATTCCTTGACTCTTCCATCGTACTGAAGTCTTGTAGCTACTATCACTACTATCATATTACTTTGCTACTAAATACTTTGCTGCAGATATTAAGTTTTCAGGTGTGGTCGAATTGACAACTCAGCTGCTAATACTTGAGAGTATTCTTTGGCTCCCCTTGTGTCGAATCAATAAATTTGGGTTGAATACTTTACCCTCGAAAACTGTTGCGATCCCCTATACTTGTGGGTTATCATGGCTTATCTCTTATTTTGAATCGTTATATAGAATGAAGATTAAGTTTCCATGAAAGTGACATGCTTACTAGTAACTTGGATGATGAGTCTGCTAAGTTCTTTGCTCGGGTCTTCTGCTGTAAAATTAACTATTTCCCTTAAAGTATTTTGGGTGTTCCTATTCTAAACTAACAAAAAATGATATACAACACGTGGTAGATAAGATTATTAATATTGTGACTGGATGGTGGGGATTAACTTTCCTGCCAGGGGAAGCATGTGCTTCTCAAAACTTGTGTTTCTAGTATACCTCTGCATATGACATCCGGAATAAAATTCTCCAAGTTGGTCATGCATGCCATCAACTCTCAAATATCCCATTTCTTTTGGGCCCATCTCGGTGATTCACACAAGTACCAACTTGCTATTCTTTTTTTTGTAGAAACCAACTTGCTATTCGGGGCTTATCTATCCAGAAAAGGTTGTTTGGTATTATTGGAGTCTCGGATATTCGTGACTTCAACATGACCTTGCTAGCTTCTCGGGATGATATTTTGTGGGAGGGAATAAAAGTTGGCAAATCCTGCTAGACTATTTATATAATACTCGCAACCCAAAGCAATATTGGCTCTCCCTTTCGGAAGGGCTTGACTTGGGCCATGTCAGCCTCTAGACCCTTTTATAGATGGAGGTGATGGATGGTAAGAATGCCAAATTTCAGCATGATACTTGGGTGGAAGATCTCACTCGAAAAACTTTTGAGAATAATTTGACATTTGTCAATAAAAAAATTGTCTGGTTGCTCAAGTTAGATGGTTCTATCTTGATCTTAGTTTTTAGAGATGTGTTAACTATCAGTTAATGTCCATGTGGAATGAACTCCTACTTTTGATACAATGTTTCGAGTAATGGAGAGTTTGGATAAACCCAGGAGTTATGAGCCTTCTGGCCTATACTCTTCTAAATATCTCCATCATATTATCAATTTTGGTGCTTTTGGGTAATATTTATGGAAAATTATTAACCCTCGCCCTCATATTTCATGTGTTCCTTTGGCTTGTGGTTAACAATAGAATCCTCACCAGGGACAACCTTCTGAAATGAAGACATGTTCGTTGATGATATTATCTACGTACATGTTTTGTGATGGTGGGAGACTACTCAACAACTTTTCTTTGATTGTATTGTGGCTATAGCTATTTGGACTTATATTTCTGAATTGTTCCAATGTGCATCACATGCATATGTGGATGCTTGCTATTTACCGTAAATGGATTTCCAGATTAAACAGATGGTGTGTATAACACGCTTACCAGTGCTACTATGTAAAGCCTCTCTACTGTGCGCAATGATGCCTGTTTTCAAGGAAATTTTTGGAAGGATGACAGATGTGTCTTATGAAAAATAATATCTTCACTTCATTGGTGGAATATCATGTGCGGCAGCTCACAATCTGTCAAGTGATACAATGCCTCTTACTGCTAGAACATTGCGGGAAGAACTACTATGAATAGCCTGGAGATGATCTTGCCCATGGATAGAACAAATGAGCACCGCCGGCAATTCCTACGAGCAAACATGAACTAGTTTGAGACATTGAGTGATCATCTGTCTTGGGTGTGTTGTAGTCTATAGTGTTGTTATGTTAGTTTGTTTGGCATGTACGAAAATCTATGGTACTTTGATTGGTGTAGATACTCTGATTGTTCCTGAACGTTGTGAACGGTTTATGTGGCCTCGTTTTCAATGAAAATGGGTTGGGCCGAACCATTTCTTTCAAAAGAAGTTTGCCATTATTGGTCCTCCTTATTTATTTTTTGTAGCTTTAGTCAAATCCTAAAGAAGATGCAGAGCAACAAGGTCGAGGCAGTGGTGGTATGGCCGACTCGCGGTGTCCCCGATGGGGACGAGCGGGAGAAAGGGAACTCGCGGCCGGCAGCGGCGTCGACAAGAGTGAGGCAGATAATTGACGAGTGTGGATGTGGGGAACGACCAAGGAAGGGGGGGCGACGCTGAAGAAGGCTCGTGTTTTGAGGGATACCCAGGACATGGTGGACCAGCGGAAGAGCCGACTTGGGGAGGTCAGACCGGTGAGGTGGCGTGGGGAGAAAGAACCCGAAGTGGCAGCCCTTGGGTTTCTATCCAACGGTCGTCGCTGAACTGATGCTTGTTGTGTCATAGTGACTGCGTCAATGCTGGGCTGCCTTCGGAGTAATGCTAGACTTACGTAAGATTACTTACAACTTTTTATCCTCAAAAAAAAACTTACAAGTTTTACGTAAAAGGAAACGTGAAGAGCTGCGATTGGAGAGATAGGGGGAGGAAGGGGCTCACCCCGTAAAAATCAGGAGGAGGTTTAGTTAGGAAGTTCAGGTAAGTTTTTTTGCGAGATTTTTTAGGTAAGTTTTGAGAGATGATTATCGCTGCCCTGGTTAGTGCGCACTACTGACCTGCGTTAAGTGGAAATTTTGTGGGCCCAGCTCTCACGACCAAAACAGAAAAAGTCGAACAGACGACACACGAAGGAATCTTGACTATTGGCTACTGTGGCACCTGAAGCCACCAGCAAGATTCCCACGCACCACACTGCACCGCGCCATGGAACCAAGAGCCCCTCTCCCTCACTTTTCGATCATCTCAACAAAGCGGAGCATGCATGTACGCGCACGGCGACCATGTCCATGGCGGCTCACGGGACGCACCGAGCCACGCATCGGCCTCCTCCCCGGAAACGTCCAAATTCCTTCTGCCCGAGGGAGAGAGAAAAAGGCGCCTTGTTTGCTTTCTCTTCGCCTCATCTGCTTGTTGCCCTCCCCCTGTCCTCCTCGAGGACCGCCATGCTGCGCTACTCCCTAGCTTTCCTTTTTGGAGCTCTGCTTGTCGCCTCCCCACGCTTCTACAGTTGAGATCTCTCCACAATTGAGATTTTTCAAAAATCCCCGCTCTCCCCGCGCAGCATTTGCCTCCTCTTTCTGCTATAAAACTCGTCCAATCTTCATCAGTCGAGAGGGCATCCACCAAAATGCCTCGTTTCCGTCACTGCTTATCCATGTCCCCCCTCGTGATCCTCCTCTTCCATCTTGCAACATGGCCTGTGCACGGTGAGGTCGCCAATGGCGGCCACCGCGACCTCCCTTTCCTCCTCTCATTCAAGGCCTACAACCCCAACAATGTCACGGTCCTGAAGACCTGGGTCGGCCCCGACCCATGCTCCGGCGCGTGGCTCGGGGTCCGGTGCTCCAGGGGGAGGGTGGCGGGCGTCTTCTTGGACGACGCATCGCTGGTGGGCAGCGTGGCTCCCCTCCTCGGGCTCACCCAGATCAGGGTGCTCGCCGTCAGGAGGAACTCCCTGTCCGGCCCTCTCCCTCCATTGGACAACTCCACGAGCCCAAGGTTGAGGCACCTGCTCGTCTCCCACAACAACCTCAGCGGAGGCCTCAACCTTTCGCTGCCTTCCCTGGTCACTCTGCGAGCAGAGCACAACGGATTCCATGGCGGCTTGCAGGCTCTGCGCCTGCCGATGGTCAGAAGGTTCAACGTGTCGAGTAACGAGCTCGTCGGAGAGATCCCCAGCTCCCTGTCGGGATTCCCGAGCTCGTCTTTCGGCAGCAATGTCGATCTCTGTAGCAAGCCTCTTCCGAGGTGTATGCATGCTTACAATGCAGTGGAAGATAGCGCCTCAAATGCTACCACTGGTGTCGCTCAGTCTCCTACTGCAGCAACAAATACATCGAGTGGCAGTCCGAGCTCTTCCAGTAATGGAAGATTCAGTCAGCTTGGCATGACCGCACTCGTGGCCACTGGCATTGGCAATGCAGTGCTGATAGCGATCTCGCTGGCCATCTCTGTGGCCATGTTCATCTACATGAGAAGAAAGCTGAGGCCCTCTAACGACGATCCCAAATCCAGTGCGTCTCTTTGCTTCGAGGAGGAAGACAAGATCAGGAGTGGTGAAGAGAAGTGCCAGAAGAGCGGCGCCCTGGTCTGCTTCGACGGCGGCGAGGAGCTGAGGCTGGAGAGCCTGCTCAAGGCCTCGGCGGAGGTGCTCGGCAAGGGCGTGTCCGGGAGCACGTACAAGGCCGTCCTCGAGGACGGCATCGTGGCGGCCGTGAAGCGGCTCAGCGCCCTGCAGTTCCCCGGCCGGAGCAAGGCCTTCGACCGCCACATGCGGCTCGTCGGCAGGCTCCGGCACCGCCACGTCGTCAGCCTCAGGGGCTACTGCAACTCCAACGGCGAGCGGCTGCTCGTCTACGACTACCTCCCCAACGGGAGCCTCCAGTCCCTTCTGCAAGGCAACGGTATGTGCGCTCAAAAAATGGCAAATCAGCCGTGAATTTTCAATGGCGCTGTACATCTCCATTGATGCAAGAAGTGCTTGCTGACGGGCTGTTACAGGTGGAGGCGGCAGAACGAGGAGCCTGGACTGGGCGACGAAGAAGGGCATCCTGTTCGGTGCGGCGCAGGGCCTCAACTACATCCACACGTTCCCGGCGCGGCCGGCGCTGGTGCACGGGAACGTGAAGCCGTCCAACATCCTCCTCGACGAGCGCGGCGCCGCGTGCGTCTCCGAGTGCGGGCTCATGCGCTACGCCGCCAGCGTCCCGCAGTCCGGCCCGCAGCCGCCCGAGCTGTTCCTGGACCGGGCGTCGGCGGCGGTGTCGGGCCGCGGCGGATGGCGCGGGTACGCGGCGCCGGAGCTGACGGCGCCGGGCGCGAGGGCGACGCAGGAGTCGGACGTGTACAGCTTCGGGATGGTGCTCCTGGCGGTGGTGACCGCCAAGGGCGCCGCGGACGGCGGCGAGGACGAGGGAGAAGGGGAGGAGACGATGGGGATGGTGAAGATCGGCGTGCTGTGCACCGCCGAGGCGCCGGAGGAGAGGCCCAGGATGGCGCAGGTGCTCACCATGATGAGCGAGTTCATGTAGTGTTTTGCTGGTGTAGTGTCACGGAATTTCTTCGAGCTTTGCAGAAGTAGCCTGTAGGCAAGAAAGGGTATTGCTTTCAAGAACTGGATACAACAATCCAACAACAACAACAACAACAATGACAACAATAAAGCTTTTAGTCCCAAACAAGTTGGAGTAGACTAGAGATGAAACCCATAAAATCTCGCAACCAACTCATGGGTCTGGCACATGAATAACAAACTTCCACGCACCCCTCTCCATAACTAGCTCTTTAGTGATACTCCAATCCTTCAGATCTCTCTTAACAGACTCCTCCCATATCAAATTCGGTTTACCCCGCCCTCTCTTGACATTCTTCGCACGCTTTAGCCGTCCGCTATGCACTGAAGCTTCTGGAGGCCTACGCTGAATATGCCCAAACCATCTCAGACGATGTTGGACAAGTTTCTCCTCAATTGGTGCTACTCCAACTCTATCTCGTATATCATCATTCCGGATTTGATCCTTCCTCGTGTGGCCACACATCCATCTCAACATACGCATCTCCGCCACACCTAACTGTTGAACATGTCGCCTTTTAGTCGGCCAACACTCCGCGCCATACAACAGTGCGGGTCGAACCGCCGTCCTGTAGAACTTGCCTTTTAGCTTTTGTGGCACTCTCTTGTCACAGAGAATGCCAGAAGCTTGGCGCCACTTCATCCATCCGGTTTTAATTCGATGGTTCACATCTTCATCAATACCCCCATCCTCCTGCAACATTGACCCCAAATACCGACAGGTGTCCTTCCGAGGTACCACCTAGCCATCAAGGCTAACCTCCTCCTCCTCACACCTAGTAGTACTGAAACCGTACATCATGTACTCGGTTTTAGTTCTACTAAGCCTAAACCCTTTCGATTCCAAAGTTTGTCTCCATAACTCTAACTTCCTATTTACCCCCGTCCGACTATCGTCAACTAGCACCACATCATCTGCAAAGAGCATACACCATGGGATATCTCCTTGTATATCCCTTGTGACCTCATCCATCACCAATGCAAAAAAGATAAGGGCTCAAAGCTGACCCCTGATGCAGTCCTATCTTAATCGGGAAGTCATCGGTGTCGACATCACTTGTTCGAACACTTATCACAACATTATCGTACATGTCCTTGATGAGGGTAATGTACTTTGCTGGGACTTTGTGTTCCTCCAAGGCCCACCACATGACATTCCGCGGTATCTTATCATAGGCCTTCTCCAAGTTAATGAACACCATATGCAAGTCCTTCTTTTGCTCCTTATATCTCTCCATAAGTTGTCGTACCAAGAAAATGGCTTCCATGGTCAACCTCCCAGGCATGAAACCAAACTGATTTTTGGTCACGCTTGTCATTCTTCTTAAGCGGTGCTCAATGACTCTCTCCCATAGCTTCATTGTATGGCTCATCAGCTTAATTCCACGGTAATTAGTATAACTTTGAACATCCCCTTGTTCTTGAAGATTGGTACTAATATACTCCGTCTCCATTCTTCTGGCATCTTGTTTGCCCGAAAAATGAGGTTGAAAAGTTTGGTTAGCCATACTATTGCTATGTCCCTGAGACCTTTCCACACCTCAATGGGGATACAATCAGGGCCCATCACCTTGCCTCCTTTCATCCTTTTTAAAGCCTCCTTTACCTCAGACTCCTGGATTCGCCGCACAAAACGCATGCTGGTCTCATCAAAGGAGTCGTCTAGTTCAATGGTAGAACTCTCATTCTCCCCATTGAACAGCTTGTCGAAGTACTCCCGCCATCTATGCTTAATCTCCTCGTCCTTCACCAAGAGTTGGCCTGCTCCGTCCTTGATGCATTTGACTTGGCCAATGTCCCTCGTCTTCCTCTCTCGGATCTTGGCCATCTTATAGATGTCCCTTTCACCTTCCTTCGTGCCTAACCGTTGGTAGAGGTCCTCATATGCCCGACCCCTTGCTTCACCAACAGCTCCCTTTGCGGCCTTCTTCGCCATCTTGTACTTCTCTATGTTGTCTGCACTCCTATCCAGGTATAGGCGTCTGAAGCAATCTTTCTTCTCTTTAATCGCCTTCTGGACGTCATCATTTCACCACCAGGTATCCTTATCTTCGCTTCTCCTTCCCCTCGACACTCCAAACTCCTCCGAGGCCACCTTACGAATGCAAGTCGCCATCTTCATCCACACATTGTCCGCATCCCCTCCTTCCTCCCAAGGGCCCTCCTTAATGACCCTCTCCTTGAACACCTGAGCTACCTCCCCCTTGAGCTTCCACCACTTCGTTCTAGCGACTTTGGCACGCTTATCCCGCTGGACACGAATCTGAAAGCGGAAGTCAGCAACCACCAGCTTATGCTGGGGTACAACACTCTCTCCAGGTATCACCTTACAGTCTAGGCACGCACGCCTATCTTCTCTTCTCGAGAGGATGAAATCAATCTGGCTAGAGTGTTGGCCACTACTAAAAGTCACCAGATGTGATTCTCTCTTTCTAAAGAGGGTGTTAGCTACAATCATGCTGTAGGCTAGAGCAAAGCTTAAGACATCTTCTCCTTCTTGATTCCTGATGCCATGGCCAAAGCCCCCATGCGCCCCTTCAAAACTTGTGTTAGATGTACCCACATGGCCATTGAGGTCTCCTCCTATGAAGAGCTTCTCACCAATTGGTACACTCCTAACCATGTCTTCCAGGCCTTCCCAGAACTCCCTCTTGGTGTTCTCATTGTGGCCTACTTGCGGGGCATATGCGCTGATAACATTGAGAACCAAGTCCTCAACTACCAGCTTGACCAAGATAATCCGGTCCCCACGTCTCTTGACGTCTACCATTCCATACTTGAGGCTCTTGTTGATCAAGATTCCTACGCCATTTCTGTTTGCAGCCATCCTCGTGTACCACAGCTTGAAGCCGGTATCCTCCACCTCCTTCGCCTTCTGTCCTCTCCATTTGGTTTCTTGGACGCAAAGGATATCAACACCTCTCCTCACCGCTACATCAACTAGCTCCCGAAGCTTCCCTGTCAGAGACCCTACGTTCCAGCTACCTAAGCGAATCCTCCTAGGCTCGGCTAGCTTCCTTACCCTTCGCACCCGTCGAGTCAAATGCGAAGACCCTTGCTCATTTTCCACTACACCCGAGCGCCGATGTAGCGCGCCACTAAGGATGCGACGACCCGATCCTCGCTCACTTGCCACCGTATCCGGATCAAGATACGGCGCGCCACTTGGGGGGTGACGGCCCGACCTTTGCCCACTTTCCACCACACCTGGGTTCCGATGTGGCGCGTTGCTGAGAGGGTTACGCCCCAACGAAAATCTTTTGGGTTTCATCTCCATAAGAGTGGCTGAGTTTTTACGTTGGCTCGCCAAGCCTATCACAACCCTCCTCCTTTACTCGGGCTTGGGACCGGCTATGCTGAGACAAATAGGCGGAGTTGCTTTCAAGAACTGGATGTTAGTTCTAATCCAAGTTGCTTAAATCAGATCAATGGGACACGCTATATTCACTAAGGGCGCGTTTGGTTGCCCGCATGGAGCCTAACCAGGCCCGCACACGAAGCAAGAGGTCTGTTTAGTTGTCTGATTTCACTGTTGGGCCTGCACGCTTCTTAAAACAGCCTAGAGATTGGCTCGCTGAAAACGCTTGAATCGGCAGTTTTTGGTGAACCAGGCCGAGCCGAGCGCAAACAAGCAGGCCCTTGCACAAGTGGAGACGGGAGGGATGTGAGGTGACCTGAGGTCTTATTCAACCTCCATTAAGCTCCTATCTAATCTCCTCCCTTTGATCTACACAATGGTGCTTTCATTCGAGGTAAGTTCTACACGAAAAAGATGTACCTTTATGTTACGGTTCCATTCAGGCGATCGGTTCGTAGTTTCGTCGGCCGTAAGTTCTTAATTTCGTCTTCCCGCTTGGAGCTATTCTGGACGAATTTTGTTAGATTCATCGCACACGATCGATCATTTGAAAAAAAATTGACCAGCAGCCTAATCTCGCGGTTCCTCATAACATTCATGTTGTAAATTTTTGGTTTCGACGATCGTAGCTTCATCTCTCTTTGAACAACACTCTACTGCAATGACGCCGCCATGTCGAGCTCCTTTGTCCTCTACTCAGAGCCCTCCTATTCGTCCTTCTCGATGTCGAAGCCTTTCCCCTTGATCTCCTTGCCTATGTCCTACTACACTAGAGTCGTTTCCGGCGTCGCTCATCTCGGCCTACTCTCTGTCGTCGTACTACACTGACGCTGCAACGATGTGCACACTGCTTTCTTGTGTCCTCTGCCTCCGTGCACACTGCAGTTCGCCGCGCCGCCGGCGGGGTCGATCATCTTGGCCTCCTCTCTCTCGCCCTACTATACTGGAGTCGTTTCCGACGTCGATCATCTCGGCCTCCTCTCTCGTCCACTGCACTGACGATACCATGGCGCGAGCTCTGCATTCTCCTCCTCTGTTGACTGTCTTTGCGCGAGCACCACAGCTAGTTCCTGACGGTGTCGCTCGTCGTGCCGCCGACGGGGTCGCTCGTCCACGACTCCATGCTAGTCATGTCGGACACGGCGCCACGGTCACTATCCACCGCAGTCACCATGGTCCGGCGCACACTGCATTTCTTCTTCCCCTTCCTCTGCTAGCTCTTAACCCTGTGTGGCAAGTGCTAGCTCTGAATCATACCCCATGCAGGCAACCAAACAGCGTGTAGTTGTATGCGCCGAGACAATGCAGACAACCAAACAACGTGCCAAAGTTGATCCCCTAATGTAGGAAGTCCATATGAAGGCAACCAAACAACTTGCAGATGTCGCATATGAGGTTGTTTTTCAGAGCCAGGCTGGGAGCAACTGGGGGCCGGGAGCAACTTCCCGATCGGTACTCCAAACTGAGCACGCTTAACTTTGAAGTTCTGTTCGAATGGGCTCCCGAAAAAGAAGAAATTCCTTATTGATATGAGTAGTCTATCATCCCTAATATATCACATATAATTAGCAACGAATCAAGCAACACAATGCTGAATGCTAACTTGCCAGAAAATAAATCATCACGCATACCTCGTCCTCGTTGTCCTCATCACATTTATTTTAGATCTACCAGAAAAGGAACTTATGTGGCCAGCCATGTAACCAGAAGTACAACTTGGGTGTTTCATGTCAGGACTTCCATTAAACAAGATAGAGACGGGCAGTAGGAAAGTGTTGCTAGGCTGTGTGGTTAGAATTGGAGTTTCACCACGTCTACAAGTTTTTGTCTCGGATTCATCAGGAGTTTGAACCACGGCGTGCTCAGTTGTGTTCTCGTGGTTTTATTACTCTTATGGAGGCCCTTTCTGATATTCGGAGTGAGACTCGCCTTCATTGTGCTGATTTACTTGAGGTTCTCTTTATGCTTGCTGTTCAAGCTCCTGCTATGTCGTTTGCTGGTTAAGACTCATTATGCTACGGTAACAAAGATGATCTTTCTATTTTCTACCTTGTGTACGTTGGTGTTGTATTTAGACATCAGGGTATGCAAGTTGAATTTCTTCAAAGATTCATCGTATTAAAGTGTACCGAAAAAGGGTTTTTCCCTGTTTTGTATTACAAAGCAACCAACACCGATCACATAGCAATGTTCGGGCAAAAAGCAAAACAAGCCTAAAAAAAAAGAAGAAAGAAGAAGAAAGAAATGCCAACAACGGCAGCTCGACAACGCACGGATGACCCGCCACCGCTGCGCCTTCCGTATTAAAGTGTATTAGTGAGCAAATTCCATTTCGTATTATCGCTCCATTTTATAACGAGACAACCTATGTATGACGGACGGAGTACCCATATACTAATTGTGCAAGGTTTAGGGTTGTGCCATGCAATCACAAATCAGAACAGAGTTGATTGTGTTTCAACAATACACACCACATAGATCGTGTTCAGTCTGTTGTCCACCCAACAATTCATTATGAAATGATCAAGCAAAATACTCCCTCCGCTTTCTTTTTACTCCGTGTATAAAATTTGGTCAAAGTCAAACTACACGATTTGACCAAATTTATATCAAAAAATATAAACATCTACAATACTAAACTATATAGTATGAAAATACATTTCATGGTACATTTAATAATATTGATTTTATATTGTGAATGTTGATATTTTTTAATATAAAATTAGTTAAACTTTACAAAGCTTGACGTTGACCAAACTTTATATGCGGACTAAAAAAAGGGAGGGAGTACAACCATCATATAAACATGCAAGAAGTACTTAGGCATAGCCTCCTACAAATATTCTTAATCTTTGGAAGCAGGAAATAACAACAGGAAATTACATGGTACTTGGTCTTAACATTTCGACAAGGGCTGCTGGCAGTGCAATACACAAACCCTCCACAGCAAAATTTTAATCCAGTGGCCTCGTAACTACCCCATGTTCAAGTATCTTCCACTCCAGCCACCCTCCTTGGCCTCTGAGTACAGACCTCCCATTGGCTCTACATGTTACGGGCCCTCTTTCTAGGAAACTCCCAGAGAAAATAGATAAGCAAGCAGGGAATAATCAAGTATAATCAACATCATGTTGCTAGTCCCTTTGCCGTGACATCCGATAAAAAAACATGGTGGTACTATAAATTATACTAGGTCGCACAGATATAGGAGTATATGGCATTACCTGCACTGCTGGCTCAGCTGCTCTTCTTCATCGCTCTGCCCCTTGTGGGTCCTTGATTTGCTTCAGCTCAGATGAGCCCTATCAAAAATACAATCAAGGCATAAGCAAGTAACCAACATCATGTTACTATAAATAATACTACTCCCTCCGATCCATGTTTATACTAAATCTTGTACTAAATCAACGACAATTAATAAGGATCGGAGGGAGCATATCGCACACGTATGTATGTCATTACCCCAAACATCCATCGTAACCTAGCCTTCTGAGCTTCCAGCTGTAAAAAACAGACATGTAATTAGCAACGAATCAAGCAACAAATGCTGAATGGAAACTTGAAAGAAAATAAATCATCATGCATACCTCGTCCTCATTGTCCTCATCATCAAACTTTCCGCAGTTTATCTTAGAAGATCTACCAGACACGTTACTTGTGTGGCCAGCCATGTAACCAGAACTTGGGTGCTTCATGTCAGGACTTCCATTACAGTGACAACCATAACAGTAACCTTCATTACGGAGAGTAGGAATTGTTAATATAACTAACAAATGACGAATCAGGAACAATAACAATCATACCTAAATAATTGACAAATTGAAAATAATAAAAAGTCATGGTTATACAGTTCGAGATACTACCAATGTAAATCTTAAGGATCATATGTGAGATGAAAAAGGGGCAGACAAATAGGTTAATGTATCAAAGATTACACTAGAGCCAAAAAACCAACTTACAAAACTGTGACACATAAGTTCAAGGTAGTTCAAAAATATGTAAAGAGTTCAGGAACGGAATATATCATACCATTAGCAGTAGCACACATAAACAGATGACAAACAATTCACTGGATGATTGATTATACATGACTTCAGCAAAGAATATTTTGTCAGTGCAGCAGTTCAAATCATCAGCTCCCTTAACCTTCGCAGTGAAATTGATATGTTCGTAAAACCTACTATCTCTAATTGATTGGCAGCACATAATATCTTTGAATTCATATGCAAGATCCTGAAAAGAAGCATGGATTCAATCAGCATTCAATCGTTACAGGAATGGATAAGAGAGATATACAGTGCAACCCTTGGTAGCAGTGAGGGCAAGAGGGGAAGGGACAGAGAACAGACCCCCAAAAGGTTGTGATCCTCATTATACTTGTCCACCAGAGCTTCAACCAGCTGGCGGTTAAAATCACGGGTTGTATCAATTGGTTGGGACGCCAAATGCTTTTTCCTTCTGCCATCAGGCCAGTAAAGGCACTTTTGTACAGCAAGCTCCACTCCAGATAATCCCACAAACCTAGTAAGATCAGATCATTTAAATGGCTGGCACACTGAACATTCTCACAGGTGAAGGAAACAGATTGACAAAAAGTCCATTAAAAAGACTGGCTACTCTGCTGTTGCTAACATGCAAGTTCTCGATGCAAGAGAAAACATATCAATCTTTCCTTGCAGAATTGAACTCAGTACGCTAGCATAATTGTTCTGGTTATCACCATTATTTTGCACACAAGAAAGCATAGCTATGCATGTGGGTGTGCCTAGCAAAAAAAAGCCAACCAAAAGTAAAAATTGTTATTCTGGCAAACTATACCTAGATAGGATGTGGCAGCATAGTTTTCATATGTGCTTTGTTAATTTACAGCTACGCATATATGACTTATGAATATTTCAGTAATTCTCACAAATACAGTAAAAAAACTTCAAGTAGATCCAAGTAGTATAGGCTGGCATTTCTATTACAATTTACAGACAGCTTCTATATAGTCAAACTTGGCTCTATTCAAACAAAAAAAATCCTAATTTGTGTTATACATTTACTTAACTGCATGTATTGGCACAAATTAAACAGGCTGGCAGAAACCTAGAAGGAACAAAGTTGAGAAGTCTTACATTTGCTCCTCCTGGCGGCCCCTAAGGTAGAGCTCAATAGCACTGTTAACTTCAGTTAAGCTCTCAAATGGTCCACCCACATGAGGATATGTGTGGAAAGATCCCTTGAGATCAATTCGGGTGTAAAATCTAATTCCCCAGTGATCTGGTTGCTGGTACAGAAGAGGCAGCCCAAGAGTCGAAAAATTTCGCGCCCCTGGGAGGCAACTGGGAAGCACGGACAAATTCGAAAACTTACTCTCTTGCTCTTGCTTCAAGGAGCGGGCAATGGACTCACGAATTGTTTGCCCTTGCGGCAGCACCAATGGAGCAGGCTTGTGCTCTGTCCCCCAAAACCTGAAGCGGAACAAGCAGGCAGATTCAATGAGCAGAGGAGAAGCATAATTCATTCATACAAGGACATAAATGAATAATCCGTATAATCGACGTGCTATAACCAAGTTGATTTTATTACTCCCTCCGTTTACTTTTATATAGTGTCCGAAACATCTACAAAGCTTTATAAAAGTGAACAGAGGAGTAGTAGTTAAATAAAATACTAGACATCACGAGATCACCCACCACGGTCCCAAAAACCATGGACAAATCAAATCGATTTCGAAGAACACAAATATATTGCCGTACGTTGTATAAACTAAACAACAGAGTCCACTCCCATGAGAAATCTGAGGATGCTAATCTATGGAGATAGAACACAACATGAAAACGACATGGGAGTTGTTCATAGGGAAGCAGTTTTTTTTTTTGTGAAAAACATACGGACGCAGTGTAGCTGCTGCACTGGAGCAATGGGCCGGGGACGGGACGGAGTAGCCGAAGGTCCCATCGTCGGAGACCGGGATTGTGGTCAAGATACCACGCCGGGAACGAGGAGATGACATGGCAGCGGGGGAGGAAGGAAGGCGATTAGGGTTTGGTGCTTGGTGCTTTTTCCTTCGCGACGGGAGCGGGAGGAGATCGATGGTGGGACTTGCAACGACGCGTGTCCCTCCAGGATGTAAACTCACGAGCCTGGATTTCGGCCCGAACAGAGAGTCGGTTTTTTTTTTAAACAAACCGAAGGCATCGGGAGTCCACAAACTTGCTCCTTCTCCTTGTCCTCCTGCTGGCTCCTACTCGCAGCTGCAGGGAAAGGCATGGCGGCGTGGAGGAAGCGCAGTGGCCATCTTTGACGACAGTGCACCTGGTAACGCCTACTCAACTGGCCCGGCCGCCGTCTAGCGCTCTGACCAGTCGTGGTGGGCGCCGCCGCTCATCGTGACGGAGGCAAGGCCTTCTCCTTTTCACGTGCTCCTTCCTAGATTATGTTAAGTAATTAGGCATAATTTCCATGATAAATTACAGAATATTAAACATGATGAAAACCGCTACTAACATTTGAATCTCAAGCATACTAGAAGCACTAAACAACATGAACAGTAGCAGTACAACATCGCAAAACATGATACTGGCAAATATGTTTAACCAACGAGATGGGACACTGCAGTTATACCGATCATTTGCAGATGAGGTAGTCGTTGGTGCAGCGATGTTGTTGATGACGACGTTGGTGAAGACCGGTCACAGAAGACGACGTTGTAGACGACGATGAGCAAGATCGCTCGACCTAGACGGTAGGCGAGCCGTGATGGAGACAGTAAGCAGTCGCGCGAGTGGCGCTTCCCAAAAATCTTATCGAAACACTAACGCCCACGTGTGGGCGTCTAGTAACTCGCCCACACGCATGGATTCTCGTCCAACCAATTCTGCGCGAATCTTGGCGCGTTCTAACAGTTTTTGTGTGCCACGTAAGACTAAACTGGTGTGTGGGCATTCATCCGGTCGCCCACATGGCCTTTTTCACCACACGGGGGGCTGGTGTGTGGGCGTTTAACAATTCACCCACACATCAGTTTTTACGCACGCACAGGGGGCTGGTGTGTGGGCGTTTATCACTTCGCCCACACGCCCGTCTCCTCGCCCACACCCAAAGCTGGCAGTTGTCATGTGTTTCTGCAGGGTACATGACAACTGCCCTAGCTTTGCTTGTAAGCAGATGGCAACTTTCTTTTACCCGAGTTGCCATGTGTTTTTGCATGGTACATGGCAACTGTCATAGCGTGCACGTAAGCAGATGCCAACTCTTTTTTTACATGACAACTGCCTTAGCGTGCTCATGAGCACATGGCAACTCTCTCTTTTACTCGAACATGTTTTTTTGCCGTACCTTTTCATAGTGCTACACGGCAACTGCCTAGTGTTAGTGGGTGGCAACTCCTAAAGTTTTGAAATCATGGCAACTACAGTAGACCAGACCATACATGGCAACTGCAGTTGAGCAACCATGGCAACTGTAGTTGTCCGACATGGCAACCGAAGTTCAGCGACATGGCAACTATAGTTAAACGAACATGGACGAGGGTCTGGACCATGGCAACTGCGGGATGCGCGGTGACTGTCACGCGGGTGTGCAGGACCACGAGTACGAGACCTGACGTACGGGGCGTGTGGGCGTTATCTATTTCTCCCACACGCACGCGTGTGAGAGGGATTGAGAAAGAAAAAAGAGGTGTGTGGGCATTACTTGTTCTGCCCACACGTAGGTGTGTGGGCTGTTCTTCTTATACATCACATACAATGTATGGGCAGACTCCCTAACGCCCACACGTGTGGCACTTATCAGCGTCCAATCTTATTTTCCCTCTCCCGTATAGGATCACAAAGGCGAGTGGTTCCGGAGACCTACTCTCCCGTTCGTCGGTGCACGCCGGTGCTCGGGATGGGGTGGACTGGGGTGGCGGCGCAAGGAACGAGGTGTGGCAAAACCTAGATTGGTTTTCTGTGTGTTGCGGCGCTCGCAGCGTGTCCTTATATAGAGGTTTGGAAAACCCTTACGGGTGCAACGTGGGAGGCCCGCGTCGCACGTCCGAGTCAATTGCGGGAGCGACCCGAACCGACTAGGCTATGACGTGTCTGTCACGACTCCAGACTCGGTTTTCCTAAGCAGCCAAAAAAGACAGAATTTGTCTCGGCTCGAGGCTCGAATTCACGAAACGCGATCGCGGCGCGGTGCGGCGTGTGAGTCGAGCGAGCGGAGGAGGAGGAGGAGTGCGCGAGAGGCTCTATTATTCTCACTCACTTACAAGTGCTACATCACTCCACCTTATAGGATGGTGTGCAACTCCTTCAACTTCCGGGGTGGGACTAAACTTCCCACTCCCACCACTTGCTCACACACATGGGCCTTTGAGATTTCAGAAATTGCCTATTGGGCTGCCCTATAAATGGGCCCAATATCCTAACAATCCCCCACCAGATCTCAAATGCCCATTTGAAGATTTGCCAATCCTTGCTACTTGTTTATATACCAGTATTTCAGTAGAGACTGTTAAGTTGAACTTCCGCCTAGAGCCTTAAGCTACATCTATTAGCAACTTGAACAATGGACTATGCCTTGAATTGCAAGTTTTGTGCCAACAGACTTTACTCAAAGTCATAACCAGTACCTAGCTGCCAGTAGTCTACCCCGCGGGTAGAGCATATACGTTGTACTCCCTGGTCTCTTCATGAGTTTATTAGAGATCACCCAAATCTCATAGACTGCGACGTTTATAGTCAGACTCATATAGGTGTGTTCTTTCAAGAATGCTCTGTAGGACAACATCTTTGCTATCAATAGCCGTTATAAACACATTAAGGCATGTTGCCAACCTGCCTTGCAGCTCTTTGAGAGTTATGCATCTCCACTTAGAGAGGGCTTACTAGATATTCTCCTTAGTCAAACCACTAGCTTGTTCTTCCCATGTCCTAATTCATGGGATCTCCGATCACATAGGTTGGTTTACCACTATGGTGTGACACTCACGGGTCTCATACCCATCTCCCTTGATGCATTTTCTATCACATTACGTGATAGTCCCTTCGTAAAGGGATCTGCCAGGTTTTTGTCTGTTTGAATATACGTAACAGTAATTACTCCAGAGTTTCTCAATTTCCTGACAGACTTCAATCGTCTTTTAACTTGTCTTGATGACTTCGCACTATACTTAGAACTGTTCACTTTGGCAATCACTGTTTGATTGTCACAGTTCATGAGGATGACCGGTACAGGTTTCTCAACCACCGGCAAGTCCATCAAGAGCTCACGCAGCCATTTTGCTTCAATAGTGGTTGTATCTAAAGCAGTAAGTTCTGCTTCCATGGTTGACCTCGTCAATATGGTCTGTTTGCAAGACCTCCATGACACTGCGCCACCTCCAAGAAGAAATGCATATCCACTTGTGGTGTAGAGTTCATCGACGTCCGATATCCAGTTCGAGTCACTATATCCTTCAAGCACAGCAGGGTGCCCTGAATAGTGAATCCCATAGCTTGCCGTACCATTCAGATAGTGCATGACCCTTTCAAGTGCATGCCAATGATAATTACCCGGGTTTGACATGAACCTGCTCAACTTGCTCATAGCAAAAGAGATACCAGGCCTTGTTGCACTCGCAAGGTACATGAGTGAACCAACAATTTGAGAGTATTTCAATTGATCTCTCGATGTTTTCTTGTTCTTTCATAGAGTCACGCTGGGATCATAAGGTGTTGGAGAAGTCTTGCTCTTGCTATCATTAAAGCCAAAACGGCTCAAGACCTTCTCAACATAGTGTGATTGCGTTAGCGTAATCCCACTCTCATCCTTAATAAGCTTAATGTTTAGAATCACATCAGCTTCTCCCAGATCTTTCGTATCAAAACATTTTGATAGAAAAGACTTGACCTCATTTTTCACAATCATGCTTGTACCGAAAAATCAGTATGTCGTCAACATACAAGAACAAAATAACACTATTGCCCCCACCATGGCAATAGTACACTCACCTATCAGCCTCATTTATGACAAAGCCTGCAGAAGTCAGAGTTCTGTCGAACTTCCCATGCCATTGCTTAGGTGCCTATTTCAGCCCATACAAAGATTTTGACAATTTGCACACCTTTGTCTCTTCACCTTTTACCACGAAACCATCAGGTTGATCCATATAGATTTCCTCTTCCAACTCCCCACTAAGGAAAGTTGTCTTCACGTCCATTTGATGAACGATAAGACAATAGGAGGCAGCCAGGGAAAGTAGTACACGAGTGGTGGTCATTCTAGCAACAGGTGCAGGTGTCAAAATAATCTTGCCTTCTCGTTGGGTGTAGCCTTTGGCTGCAAGTCGTGCCTTGTACTTCTCAATAGTACCATTGGGCCCTAGTTTCTTCTTAAACACCCACTTACAGCCAACTGGCTTACAACCATATGGTCTCTCAGATAATTCCCACGTTCCATTTGAAAGAATCGAGTCCATCTCATTTTTTACAGATTCTTTCCAATCATCCGCATCAGGAGATGCAAATGCCTCTACAATGGTCGTAGGAGTATTGTCCACAAGGTACACAATGAAATCATTACCAAAGGATTTTTCAATCCTCCATCTCTTACTCCGTTTAGGAGCTTCATTTTCATCCTTCTCAAGGACTATGTCATGTGGTTGTTCATGTGGTTCTTCAGAATAATCACTTGATGTACTAGGTTTAGGAATTATCTCAGAAGATATTCTAGCAGTGCTATGCATATCTTTCATAGGAAACATATTCTCAAAAAATATTGCATCACGAGACTCCATAATAGTATCAACATGCATATCGGGTACCTCGGATTTAACCACTAAAAATCTATAACCAACGCTGCACTGAGCATAGCCTAGAAAGATACAATCTACTGTCTTTGGTCCCAGTTTGCGTTTCTTCGGAATTGGAACATTGACCTTAGCCAAACATCCCCAAGTGCGCAAATACGAAAATGATGGTTTTCTCCCAACCCACTCCTCATAACGGGTTTTTTCTTTATTCTTGTTTGGAATTCTATTCAGGACATGACACGAAGTCAACAAAGCCTCCCCCTACCATGCCTTAGATAAACCAGCAGTGTTCAACATGGCATTCACCAAATCGGACAGCGTGCGGTTTTTCCTCTCAGCGACCCCATTTGATTGGGCCGAGTAAGGAGGCGTCCTCTCGTGAATAATACCATGTTCCTCACAGAATTCATCAAATATTTTGGGAAAATACTCCCCACCACGATCCGACCTAAGACATTTGATCTTTCTCTCTAATTGATTTTCAACTTCAACCTTATAGATTTTGACGTAGTCTAAAGCTTCATCTTTAGTTTGCAACAAATAAACATATCAGAACCTAGATCCTCCTTGTCAAACCGAAGGCACCGGGAGTCCACAAACTAGATCCTTCTTTTCCTCCTGCTGGCTCCTACTCGCAGGTGCAGGGAAAGGCATGGCGGCGTAGATGTAGGACAGAAGCGCAGTGGCCATCTTTGACGACAGTGCGCCTGGTGACGCCTACTCAACTGGCTCAGCCGCCGTCTAGCGATCCAAACAGTCGTGGTGGGCGCTGCCGCTCATCGTGACAAAGGCAAGGCCTTCTCCTTTTCACGTGCTCCTTCCTAGACCATGTTAAGTAATTAGGCATAATTTCCATGATTAATTCCAGAATATTAAACATGATGAAAACCGCTACTAACATGTGAATCTCAAGCATACTAGAAGCACTAAACAACATGAACAGTAGCAGCACAACATCGCAAAACATGATACTTGCAAACATGTTTAACCAACAAGATGGGACACTGCAGTTATACCGATCGTTTGTAGATGAGGTAGCCGTTGGTGCAGCGATGTTGTTGATGATGACATTGGTGAAGACCGGTCGCAGAAGACGACATTGTATACGACGACAAGCAAGATCGCACGACCTGGACGGTAGGTGAGCCGTGATAGAGACAGCGAGCAGTAGCGCCTGTGGCGCTTCCCAAAAACCTTATTCGCCCTCTCCTGTACAGGATCACAAAGGCGAGTCGTTCCGGAGACCTACTCTCCCGTTCGCCGGTTCACGCCGGCGCTCGGGATGGGGTGGACTACGGCAGCGGCACAAGGAACGAGGTGTGGCAAACCCTAGATTGGTTTCCTGTGTGTTGCGGCGCCCACAACGTGTTCTTATATAGCGGTTTGGAAAACCCTAACAGGTGCAACATGGGAGGCCCACATCGCACGTCCGAGTCGATTGAGGGAGCGACCCGAACAGACTATGCTGTGACGCGTCCGTCACGACTCCAGATTTAGTTTTCCTAAGCAGCAAAAATAAATACATAATTTGTCTCGGCTCAAGGCTAGAATTCACGAAATGCGATCGCGACATGTCGAGTCGAGTCGAGATGAGACGAGCGATTGGTGGTGGAGGAGCAGGAGTGCGTGAGAGACCCTCTTATTCTCACTCACTTACAAGTGCTACAACACTCCACCTTATAAGGTGGTGTGCAACTCCTTCAACTTCCGGGGTGGGACTAAACTTCCCATTCCCACCACTTGCTCACACACATGGGCCTTTGAGATTTCAGAAATTGCCTATTGGGTTGCCCTATAAATGGGCCCAATTGAAGGAAATATGCCCTAGAGGCAATAATAAAGTTGTTATTTATATTTCCTTATATCATGATAAATGTTTATTATTCATGCTAGAATTGTATTAACCGGAAACTTAGTACATGTGTGAATACATAGACAAGCAGAGTGTCCCTAGTATACCTCTACTTGACTAGCTCGTTAATCAAAGATGGTTAAGTTTCCTAACCATGGACATGTGTTGTCATTTGATGAACGGGATCACATCATTAGAGAATGATGTGATGGACAAGACCCATCCGTTAGCTTAGCATTATGATCGTTTAGTTTTATTGCTATTGCTTTCTTCATGACTTATACATATTCCTCTGACTATGAGATTATGCAACTCCCGAATACCGGAGGAACACTTTGTGTGCTATCAAACGTCACAACGTAACTGGGTGATTATAAAGATGCTCTACAGGTGTCTCCGATGGTGTTTGTTGAGTTGGCACGGAATCGAGATTAGGATTTGTCACTCCGAGTATCGGAGAGGTATCTCTGGGCCCTCTCGGTAATGCACATCACTATAAGCCTTACAAGCAATGTGACTAATGAGTTAGTTACGGGATGATGCATTACGGAACGAGTAAAGAGACTTGCCGGTAATGAGATTGAACTAGGTATGATGATATCGACGATCGAATCTCGGGCAAGTAACATACCGATGACAAAGGGAATGACGTATGTTGTTATGCGGTTTGACCGATAAAGATCTTCGTAGAATATGTAGGAGACAATATGAGCATCCAGGTTCCGCTATTGGTTATTGACCGGAGATGTGTCTCGGTCATGTCTACATAGTTCTCAAACCCGTAGGGTCCACACGCTTAATGTTCGATGACGATCTGTATTATGAGTTATGTGATTTGATGACCGAAGTTTGTTCAGAGTCCCGGATGAGATCACGGACATGACGAGGAGTCTCGAAATGGTCGAGAGGTAAAGATTGATATATTGGAAGGTTATATACGGACACCGGAATGGTTCCGATAAGGTTCGGGGATTTTTTCGGAGTACCAGGAGGTTACTGGAACCCCCCGAGAAAGTTATTGGGCCAAATGGGCCATAGTGGAAGAGAGGAGGCATGCCACAGGAGGTGGGGCGCGCCCCCCTTGCCCCAATCCGAATTGGACAAGGGGAGGGGACGCGGCCCCCTCTTTCCTTCTCCCTCTCCCTCCTTTCCCCTTTCCCCTCTCCGTTGGAAGGAAAGGGGGCCGAATCCTACTAGGTTTGGAGTCCTAGTAGGACTCCCCCCCCTCCCCTTGGCGCGCTTCCCCCTTGGCCGGCCTCCTCCTCCCCCCTCCTTTATATACGTGGGCAGGGGGCACCCCAAAGCACAACGGGCAATCTCTTAGCCGTGTGCGGTGCCCCCTCCACAGTTTAACACCTCGGTCATATGGTCATAGTGCTTAGGCGGAGCCTTGCGCCGGTAACTTCATCATCATCATGGCCACGCCGTCGTGCTGATGGAACTCTCCCTCGACCCTCTACTGTATCAAGAGCTTGAGGGACGTCATCGTGCTAAATGTGTGCTAAACACGGAGGTGTCATATGTTCGGTACTTGGATCGGTTTGATCGTGAAGACGTTCAACTACATCAACCGTGTTACTAAACGCTTCCGCTTTCGGTCTACGAGGGTACATGGACACACTCTCCCCTCTCGATGCTATGCATCTCTTATGTCTACTACGCAACTTTATTCTTGTAGACTCGTGTTGGGCCTCCAAGCATAGAGTTTTGTAAGACAGCAGCAATTTTCCCTCAAGTGGATGACCTAAGGTTTATCAATTTGTGGGAGGCGTAGGATGAAGATGGTCTCTCTCAAACAACCCTGCAAACAAATACAAGAAATCTCTTGTGTCCCCAACATACCTAATACAATGGCAAATTGTATAGGTGCACTAGTTAGGTGAAGAGATGGTGATAAAAGTGTAATACGGATGGTAGAAATATATTTTTTATAATCTGAATAAATAAAAACAGCAAGGTAGCAAATAGTAAACGGGCACAAAAACGGTATTTTGCAATGCTTGAAAACAAGGCCTAGGGTCCGTACTTTCACTAGTGCAATCTCTCAACAGTGCTAACATAGTTGGATCATATGATTATCCCTCAAAGTGCAATAAAGAATCACTCCCGAGTTCCTATTAGCGGAGAACAAAAGATAGAAATTGTTTGTAGGGTACGAAACCACCTCAAAGCTATTCTTTCCGTTCGATCTATTCAAGAGTTCGTACTAAAATAACACAAAGCTATTCTTTCCGTTCGATCTATCCTAGAGTTCGTACTAAAATAACACCAAAGCAAATTCATATTCATAATACTCAATCCAACACAAAGAACTACAAGGAGACCCCAAAGTTTCTATCGGAGAAAAGATAATAAAAATATGCATCAACCCCTATGCATAAATTACCCCAATGTCACCTCGGGAATCCGCAAGTTGAGTGCCATAACATACATCAAGTGAATCAATATGATACCCCAGTGTCACCTCAAGTATTCATACCGCAAGACATACATCATGTGTTCTCATATCTAAACATTCAATCCGACAAGACAAAACTTCAAAGGGTAAAGATTCAATTCATCATAACAAGGGTATAGAGGGGAGAAACATCATATGATCCGACTATATTAACAAAGCCCATGATATAGATCATGAGAGTGAGAGAGAGAGATTAAACACATAGCTACTGGTACAAACCCTCAGCCCCGAGGGGGGACTACTCCCTCCTCATCGTGGTGGCCGCCGGGATGATGAAGATGGCCATCGGAGATGATTCCCCCCTCCAGCAGGGTGCCGGAACGGGTCTAGATTGGTTTTCGGTGGCTACGAAGCCTTGCGGCGGCGGAACTTCTGATCTAGGTTAACCTCGAGGGTTTTCCGAATTTTGGGGAATTTATAGGGTAAAGAGGGGGTGCGGGAGGCCACCGAGGTGGGCACAACCCACCTAGCCGCGCCTGGGCCCCCAGGCGCGCCCTGGTGGGTTTTGCCCCCCTCGGGGCACCCCCCAGGTGCTGCTCTGGCCCATTCTAAGTGTTCTGGTCCATAAAAATTCTCCAAAAAGTTTCATGGTGTTTGGACTTTGTTTGATATTGATTTTTTGCGATGTAAAAAACAAGCAAAAACAGCAACTGGCACTGGGCACTGGGTCAATAGGTTAGTCCCAAAAATGATATAAAGTTGCTATAAAATGATTGTTAAACATCCAAGAACGATAAAATAACAACATGAATACTTTATAAATTATAGATACGTTGGGGATGTATCAATCTCCTAGTTACACTACTGGAATCAGGATCTTTACCGTCAGCCAGATCTTTTCCGTCCGCTAACTGGCGGCAAAGAAGGTCTTTGCCCTCAGCTTGAAAGAAGCTGACGACAAAGACATGTTTACCGTCATCCCACTTTTTGCCGTCTGCTAGCTGAAGGCATAGCATCTTTGACGTCGGTAGCAGACGGCAAAGAACCGTGCTCTAACTAAAATCCAACGACCTAACGGGCACTTTCTTTGTCGTCCGCTAGCAGACGGCAAAGAAAGTGACCAAACCAACGCCTGTTAGCTAGGCTCTTTGCCGCCCGCTAGCAGACAGCAAAGAACCGTGCCCTAACTAAAATCCAACGATGCCCGCCCGTGTCCCATCTCTTTGTCCTCTCTCTCTCTCTCTCCCTCTCTCTCTTCGCCCACGCCCGAGCCACCTTCGTCGCGCGCCATCCCGCCCACGAGTCGCCGCCGCCCCGCGCCACCCCGCCCCCGTGCCTCCCCCGAGCCGCCGCCACCCCGCACCACCCCGCCCCCGAGCCTCGCTGGCCCCGCCCTATCCCCCGCAGCCCCGGCGACCCCCTCCCCCGTGCCCAAGCCGCCGCTGCCCCACGCCATCCCAATCGCCGCGGCGCCCCCTCCTCCACCCCGGCGGCCCTGGCACCCCTCTCCTCCACTACCGCGGCCGCCCCGCCGCTCCGGCACCCCCTCCTCCACCCGGCCGCCCCGGCGCCCCTCTCCTGCACCACCGCAGCCACCCCACCGCTCTGGCGCCCTCTCCTCCACCCAGCCGCCCCGGCGCCCCTCTCCTCCACCACCGCGGCCGCCCCGCCCCTCCGGTGAGACCTCTTGTATTTTTTTGTTTTTGTTTCTATATTTTAAGTTTAGTTTAGGTTTACTTTAGGTTTGGTTTAGTTTAGGTTAACTTTAGTTTAGGTTTAGAGCATATAGCCTTATATTACAATGCAAGAATTGATTATCATAGCTCATCCAAAATTTAGTTTAGGTTTGTACTGAATGTTTAGTCAATCATGGTGCATGATTTGCTACTTATAGTGGTGTTGTACTTGTTCTGCAATTTTTTGTCAGGGTTCTTCTGCTACTCTACTGCTATATTATGCATAGTGAATAAGTGTAATTTTGGTGTTTCCAGTGTCCAAGGAATGGTTGTTGTCATCATTTGCTTTGATGTTTTCCCTGTTTTTTACATGAAAACAAACTTGGAAAATATACAAACTTGTTTTTCTTTGTCTTTAGAGGGAGCTAAATCGAATTCTAACAATATTAGTAGTTTTTTCGAGTACTACTATTCTTTCCCCCCACGGGTCATTCCTTGCTGCTTTATCTCAATTATTATGTAGTGTGGTACAACTTCATGATAATTTCCTTTATGTCACCACATTTATATATACAAATTTTGTTCTCACTTAGCTTTGCATTCGATTATGATAATTCTGCACCCTACAAAAACAACACATAATAAAGCATTTTTTAAAATATTGAAATAATTAAGCATGAACCTGTTGAGAGCATAATCTAGCGTGTCTTTCTCACTAGCATAGGCATGAAAGGATAATCTTAATCTAAACAAGAGGACGCTTTCTCACTAGCACACCACAAGGAACTGCTTAGTTACTATGCTCTTTTTTCAACATTTTCAGTTTTCTTTCATGTCTAAAGTAATTGGTCTCTTTTGTTGCTTATCAGAGATGGGGGGAGGCCACCACCGCATGCTCCGCTCTGCCACACCGGAGTACGAGTTGGATGCTTTTGAGTTCTTCAGTATCATACTTGGGAATTCCTCCAGGAGGCAGGTATATAAAGGGAGAGATCTACCATTCACCCATCTCATTATGATAACTCTGTTGTTTGCTACATTACTCCTTGTTCCAAACTATAGAGGCTGCCTGACACTTTTATGAAGATGCTGGACGACCATCGGCCAAAGAATGTGAAGCCGCGACAGGCTGGCAGTGGGCTTCGCAGGCATTGGGACGTGGATGTGGTGATCAGGTACGGCCACATGTACATGTGTCGTGGCTGGGAGCAGTTCTATCATGCCTACGACCTGCGGCACGGGTACTTCCTTCTCTTCAGGTACGATGGCGATGCCATGCTCACCGTGAAGGTGTTCAACACGACTATGTGTCGCATGCGCTACCAGGACAACGATGATACCAGTACGTTATGCCTCTTCTTCCTCTACATTTGGCTTTGTCTCACATCGATTGTTAACAGTCATTGTGGCATTTGGTCAGGCAATGGGAGCAGCAGCAGTGACTCTGGCTACAGCCAAAGCAGCAGCGACTCTGGCTGCAGCAAAAGCAGCAGCGAGGATGATCCGGAATGGAGTGGGGAAGAAGAGGGGAAAAGTGGGGATGAGGAGGTGCTGGCTGACGATGGGCAAGATATGGTGGTTGCTGAGGATGACCTAGCGATGGTGGTGGCTGACGATGGGCAAGAGATGGTGGTGGCTGAGGATGACCTAGCGATGGTGCTGCCTGAAGATGGCCTCGCGATGGTGGTGGTGCCTAACAATGACCTCGCGATAGTGGTGGCGCCGGCGATCCCACAGCCGGGCGACATGACCATGCCAATTGTGGTAGAAGACTGCATCCCACTGCCTCCACTGCCTCGCCGCTCTAGGCGCATCAGGATGATGAAGGACAAGGAGAAGAATGAGGAGTGAACTATGTCAGGTATGTCAGATCTCCAAAATGATCTATACTTAGCTTTGTTTCCTTCGAAATGACCTAAGTTAGCTCTAATATGCTAAGTTATCTCTAATATGCTTAGTTACTTAGGTTTGCTCAATAATGACATACACTTGGCTTACTTTTGTAAAGAAATGGCACGTTTATGCTTAGTTAACTCAAAAATGGCATTATTAGTTAAGTTAGCTCCAAAATGACACATTTAACCTAGGTTAGCTCCAATATGATCCATTTTACCTAGGTTAGCTCCAAAATGACCAAGTTTACCTAGGTTAGCTCCAATATGATCCATTTTAGCTAGGTTAGCTCCAAAATGATCCATTTTACCTACGTTAGCTCAAAAATGGCATAATTACTTATGTTAGCACAAAAATGACTTATGCTTACCTTATTTTCCTCCAAATTGACATAATAAGCTTAGTTAGCTAAAAATGGCATAATTGCCTATGTAAGCTCTAAAATGACACTAATAAGGAATAAGAATAAGAAAAACAAGGAAGTGGAGAAAAAGAAAGAATAGAAGAAGAAAGAGAAGAAAAAGAAAGAATAAAAGAAGAAGAATGAGAAGGAAAAGGGTAAAAACCTTCTTCTTCTTCTTCTCCAAAATGACCTAAGTTAGCTCTAATATGCTTAGTTACCTAGGTTAGCTCAATAAATACCTATACTTAGCTGATTTATATCAAAAATGGCATAATATGCTTAGTTCACTCAAAAATGGCATAATTAGCTAGGTTAGCTCCATTTTACCTAAGTATGCTTACTTCTTCTTCTCGTCTTCTTCTTCTTCATTTTCTTCTTCTTCTTCTTCTAGTCTTCTTCTTCTAAATTTATTGTTTCCCATTTTGCAGATTTCATTTACTTCATGGAAGCTTGCATGGATGGAGCGCTTCTTTTCCCTTTCTGCTTTTATTTTGTATCGATGAACAATGTGGAACTTGTTATATGGATGGATGGATAGGTGCTGGATGAACAATGTGAAACTATTATTGTAATATGTATGGATGGAACTATGTGTTGGTTATGTATGTATATATGATGAAACTTGTGTGTTGGATATGTCTGCTGTGAAATTTGTGTGTTCAAACTTGTGTGTTGAAATTGAATGAATTTAAGAAAAAACATGGGCTATATAGGCTCTTTGTCGTCCGCTGGCAGACGGCAAAGAGCTTTGCCGTCGGCCAGCAGACGGCAAAGCTGCCACGTGGCAGCTGTTGGAAATATGCCCTAGAGGCAATAATAAATTAGTTATTATTATATTTCCTTGTTCATGATAATCGTTTATTATCCATGCTATAATTGTATTGATAGGAAACTCAGATACATGTGTGGATACATAGACAACACCATGTCCCTGGTAAGCCTCTAGTTGACTAGCTCGTTGATCAATAGATGGTTACGGTTTCCTAACCATGGACATTGGATGTCGTTGATAACGGGATCACATCATTAGGAGAATGATGTGATGGACAAGACCCAATCCTAAGCATAGCACTAGATCGTGTAGTTCATATGCTATAGCTTTTCTAATGTCAAGTATCATTTCCTTAGACCATGAGATTGTGCAACTCCCGGATACCGTAGGAGTGCTTTGGGTGTATCAAACGTCACAACGTAACTGGGTGACTATAAAGGTGCATTACAGGTATCTCCGAAAGTGTCTGTTGGGTTGGCACGAATCGAGACTGGGATTTGTCACTCCGTGTAAGCGGAGAGGTATCTCTGGGCCCACTCGGTAGGACATCATCATATGCGCAATGTGACCAAGGAGTTGATCACGGGATGATGTGTTACGGAACGAGTAAAGAGACTTGCCGGTAACGAGATTGAACAAGGTATCGGATACCGACGATCGAATCTCGGGCAAGTACAATACCGCTAGACAAAGGGAATTGTATACGGGATTGATTAAGTCCTTGACATCGTGGTTCATCCGATGAGATCATCGTGGAACATGTGGGAGCCAACATGGGTATCCAGATCCCGCTGTTGGTTATTGACCGGAACGTCTCGGTCATGTCTGCATGTCTCCCGAACCCGTAGGGTCTACACACTTAAGGTTCGGTGACGCTAGGGTTATGAGATATTAGTATGCGGTAACCCGAAAGTTGTTCGGAGTCCCGGATGAGATCCCGGACGTCACGAGGAGTTCCGGAATGGTCCGGAGGTAAAGAATTATATATAGGAAGTGCTATTTCGGCCATCGGGACAAGTTTCGGGGTCACCGGTATTGTACCGGGACCACCGGAAGGGTCCCGGGGGTCCATCGGGTGGGGCCACCTGCCCCGGGGGGCCACATGGGCTGTAGGGGGGGAGCCTTGGCCTATATGGGCCAAGGGCACCAGCCCCAAGAGGCCCATGCGCCAAGAGATGGGAAAAGGGGAGAGTCCTAAAGGGGGAAGGCACCTCCGAGGTGCCTTGGGGAGGATGGACTCCTCCCCCCCTTGGCCGCACCCTTCCTTGGAGGAAGGGGCAAGGGCTGCGCCTCCCCCTCTCCCTTGGCCCTATATATAGTGGGGGAAAGGAGGAGCAAACACAATCTAAGTCCTGGCGCCTCCCTCTCCCTCCCATGGCACATCTTCCTCCTCCCGCAGCGCTTAGCGAAGCCCTGTTGGAATCCCGCTACTTCCACCACGCCGTCGTGCTGCTGGATCTCCATCAACCTCTCCCTCCTCCTTGCTGGATCAAGGCATGGGAGACGTCTCCGTCTGTACGTGTGTTGAACGCGGAGGTGCCGTCCGTTCGGCACTAGGATCATCGGTGATCTGAATCACGACGAGTACGACTCCATCAACCCCGTTCACTTGAACGCTTCCGCTTAGCGATCTAACAAGGGTATGTAGATGCACTCTCCTTCCCCTCGTTGCTGGTTTCTCCATAGATAGATCTTGGTGATACGTAGGAAAATTTTGAATTTCTGCTACGTTCCCCAACAGTGGCATCATGAGCTAGGTCTATTGCGTAGATTCTATGCACGAGTAGAACACAAAGAAGTTGTGGGCGTTGATTTTGTTCAATATGCTTGCCGTTACTAGTCTTATCTTGATTCGGCGGCATCGTGGGATGAAGCGGCCCGGACCAACCTTACACGTACTCTTACGTGAGACAGGTTCCACCGACAAACATGCACTAGTTGCATAAGGTGGCTAGCGGGTGTCTGTCTCTCCCACTTTAGTCGGATCGGATTCGATGAAAAGGGTCCTTATGAAGGGTAAATATCAATTGGCATATCACGTTGTGGTTTTGCGTAGGTAAGAAACGTTCTTGCTAGAAACCCATAGCAGCCACGTAAAACATGCAAACAACAATTAGAGGACGTCTAACTTGTTTTTGCAGGGTATGCTATGTGATGTGATATGGCCAAAAGGATGTGATGAATGATATATGTGATGTATGAGATTGATCATGTTCTTGTCAAGGGAATCACGACTTGCATGTCGATGACGAGACAACTTCAAGAAGACACAATGATGGAGATCATGATGATGGAGATCATGGTGTCATACCGGTGACAAGATGATCATGGAGCCCCAAGATGGAGATCAAAGGAGCTACATGATATTGGCCATATCATGTCACTATTTGATTGCATATGATGTTTATCATGTTATGCATCTTGTTTACTTAGTACGACGGTAGTAAATAAGATGATCCCTCATTAAAATTTCAAGAAGTGTTCTCCCCTAACTGTGCACCGTTGCTACAGTTCGTCGTTTCTAAGCACGCCGTGATGATCGGGTGTGATGGATCCTTACGTTCACATACAACGGGTGTAAGACAGTTTTACACAGCAAAACACTTAGGGTTAACTTGACGAGCCTAGCATGTGTATAGACATGGCCTCGGAACACAGAGACCGAAAGGTCGAGCATGAGTCGTATAGAAGATACGATCAACATGAAGATGTTCACCGACGTTGACTAGTCCGTCTCACGTGATGATCGGACACGGCCTAGCTCACTCGGATCATGTAATCACTTAGATGACTAGAGGGATGTCTATCTAAGTGGGAGTTCATAAGATGAACTTAATTATCCTGAACATAGTCAAAAAGGATTTTGCAAATTATGTCGTAGCTCACGCTACAGTTCTACTGTTTAGATATGTTCCTAGAGAAAAATTAGTTGAAAGTTGATAGTAGCAATTATGCGGACTAGGTCCGTAAACTGAGGATTGTCCTCATTGCTTCTTAGAAGGCTTATGTCCTTAATGCACCGCTCAGTGTGCTAAACCTAGAACGTTGTCTGTGGATGTTGCGAACATCTGACATACACGTTTTGATAACTACATGATAGTTCAGTTAAACGGTTTAGAGTTGAGGCACCAAAGACGTTTTTGAAACGTCACGAAACATATGAGATGTTTTGAGGGCTGAAATTGGAATTTCAGGCTCGTGCCCACGTCAAGAGGTATAAGACCTCCGACGATTTTCTTAACCTGCAAACTAAGGAGAAAAGCTCAATTGTTGGGCTTGTGCTCGGATTGTCTGAGTACAACAATCATTTGAATCAAGTGGGAGTTGATCTTCCAGATAAGATAGTGATGTTTCTCCGAAGTCATTACCACCAAGATGCTAGAGCTTCGTGATGAACTATAATATATCGGGAACATGTATGATGATCCTTGAGATGTTCGTGATGTTTGACACCACAAAAGTAGAAATCAGGAAGGAGCATCAATTGTTGATGGTTGGTGAAACCACTAGTTTCAAGAAGGGCAAGGGCTCGAAGGGATACTTCATAAAACGGCAATTCAGCTGCTGCTCTAGTGAAGAAACCCAAGGTTGAACCCAAACCCGAGACTAAGTGCTTCTGTAATAAAGGGAACAGCCACTGGAGCAGAATTACCCTAGATACTTGGTAGATTAGAAGGCTGGCAAGGTCGATAGAAGTATATTGGATATACATTATGTTAATGTGTACTTTACTAGTACTCCTAGTAGCACCAGGGTATTAGATACCGGTTTGGTTGCTAAGTGTTAGTAACTCGAAATAAAAGCTACGGAATAAACGGAGACTGGCTAAAGGTGAGCTGATGATATGTGTTGGAAGTGTTTCCAATGTTGATATAATCAAATATCGTACGCTTCTTCTACCGTCGAGATTGGTGTTTGTGTTGAGCATAGACATGATTGGATTATGTCTATCGCAATACGGTTATTCATTTAAGGAGAATAATGGTTACTCTGTTTATTTGAATAATACCTTCAATGGTCTTACACCTAAAATGAATGGTTTATTGAATCTCGATCGTAGTGATACACATGTTCATGCCAAAAGATAGTAATGATAGTACCACCTACTTGTGGCACTGCCACGTAAGTCATATCGGTATAAAACGCATGAAGAAGCTCCGTGTTGATGGATCTTTGGGCTCACTCGTTTTTGAAAGGTTTGAGACATGCGAACCATGTCTATTGGTGTATATGCGTGAAGAAACTCCATGCAAATGGACCGTTTTGTACTCTCTTGATTTTGAATCGCTTGAGACATGCAAATCATACCACATGGGCAAGATGACTGAAAGCCTCGGTTTCAGTAAAATGGAACTAGAAAGCAATTTGTTGGAAGTAATACATTTTGATGTGTGCAGTCCAATGAGTGCTGAGGCGTGTAGTGGACATCGTTATGTTCTTACTTCACAGATGGTTTGAGTAGATGTTGAGTACCTTTACTTGATGAATCACGAGTCTGAATTATTGAAAGGTTCAAGTAATTTCAGGGTGAAGTCGAAAGATCGTCGTGACAAGAGGATAAAATATCTATGATATGATCATAGAGATGAATATCTGAATTACGAGTTTGGCACAAAATTGAGACATTGTGGAAATTGTTTCACAACTGATACAGCCTGGAACACCATAGTGTGATGGTGTGTCCGAACATCATAACTGCACCCTATTGGATATGATGCATACCATGATGTCTCTTATCGAATTACCACAATAGTTTATGGGTTAGGCATTAGAGACAACCACATTCACTTTAAATAGGGCACCACGTAATTCCGATGAGATGACACCATATGAACTATGGTTTAGAGAAACCTAAGCTGTCATTTCTTAGAAGTTTGGGGCTGCGACGCTTGTGTGAAAAAGTTTCAGGCTGATAAGCTCGAACCCAAAGCGGATAAATGCATCTTCATAGGACACCCAAAACAGTTGGGTATACCTCCTGTCTCAGATTCGAAAGCAATAAAGGATTGTTTCTAGAATCAGGTCCTTTCTCGAGGAAAAGTTTCTCTCTAAAGAATTGAGTGGGAGGATGGTGGAGACTTGATGAGGTTATTGAACCGTTATTTCAACTAGTGTATAGCAGGGCACAAAGAGTTGTTCCTGTGGCACCTACACCAATTGAAGTGGAAGCTTGTGATAGTGATCATGAAACTTCAGATCAAGTCACTACCAAACCTCGTGGGATGACGAGGATGTGTACTACTTCAGAGTGGTACGTAATCCTGTCTTGGAAGTCATGTTGCTAGACAACAATGAACCTACGAGCCATAGAGAAGCGATGGTGGGCCCGGATTCCGATAAATGGCTCGAGGCCATAAAATCCGAGAGAGGATCCATGTATGAAAACAAAGTGTAGACTTTGGCAGAACGGCTCGATGGTCGTAAGGCTATTGAGTACAGATGGATTTTAAAAGGAAGACGGACAATGATGGTAAGTATCACCATTAAGAAAGCTCGACTTGTCGTTAAGATTTTTTCCGACAAGTTCAAGGAGTTGACTATGATGAGACTTTCTCACTCGTAGCGATGCTAAGAGTCTGTTGGAATTATATTAGCGATTACTGAATTATTTATGAAATCTTGCAGATAGGATGTCAAAACATTGTTTCCTCGACGATTTTCTTGAGGAAAGGTTGTATGTGATACAACCGGAAGGTTTTGTCAATCCTGAAAGATGCTAATAAGTATGCAAAGCTCCAGCAATCCTTCTGAGGACTGGAGTAAGCATCTCGGAGTTGGAATGTATGCTTTGATGATGATCAAAGATTTTGGGTGTATACAAAGTTTATAAGAAACTTGTATTTCCAAAGAAGTGAGTGGGAGCACTATAGAATTTCTGATGAGTATATGTTGTTGACACATTGTTGATCAGAAATGATGTAGAATTTCTGGAAAGCATATAGGGTTATTTGGAAAGTGTTTTTCAATGGAAAGCCTAGATTAAGCTACTTGAGCATTGAGCATCAAGATCTATAAGGATAGATCAAAATGCTTAATAGTACTTTCAAAATGAGCACATACCATGACATGATTTTGAAGGTGTTCAAGATGAATCAGTCAAAGAAGGAGTTCTTGCCTGAGTTATAAGGTATGAAGTTAAGACTTAAAGCTCGACCACGGCAGAATAGAGAGAAAGGACGAAGGTCGTCCCCTATGCTTAAGACATAGGCTCTACAGTATGCTATGCTGTGTACCGCACCTGAAGTGTGCCTTGCCATGAGTCAGTCAAGGGGTACAAGAGTGATCCAAGAATGGATCACAGTACAACGGTCAAAGTTATCCTTAGTAACTAGTGGACTAAGGAATTTTTCTCGATTATGGAGGTGGTAAAAGAGTTCGTCGTAAAGGGTTACGTCGATGCAAGCTTAACACCTATCCGGATAGCTCCGATAGAGATATCGGATACGTATAATGGAGCAACAATTTAGAATAACTCCAAGTAGAACAGATATTTGGAATAGCTCCAAATAGAGCGTGGTAGCTACATCTAGGAGATGACATAGAGATTTGTAAAGCACACACGGATCTGAAAGGTTCGGACCCGTTGACTAGAACCTCTCTCACAAGCAACATGATCAAACCTAAAACTCATTGAGTGTTAATCACATAGTGATGTGAACTAGACTACTGACTCTAGTAAACTCTTGGGTGTTAGTCACATGGCGATGTGACCTGTGAGTGTTAATCACATGGCGATGTGAACTAGATTATTGACTCTAGTGCAAGTGGGAGACTGTTGGAAATATGCCCTAGAGGCAATAATAAATTAGTTATTATTATATTTCCTTGTTCATGATAATCGTTTATTATCCATGCTATAATTGTATTGATAGGAAACTCAGATACATGTGTGGATACATAGACAACACCATGTCCCTGGTAAGCCTCTAGTTGACTAGCTCGTTGATCAATAGATGGTTACGGTTTCCTAATCATGGACATTGGATGTCATTGATAACGGGATCACATCATTAGGAGAATGATGTGATGGACAAGACCCAATCCTAAGCATAGCACTAGATCGTGTAGTTCATATGCTATAGCTTTTCTAATGTCAAGTATCATTTCCTTAGACCATGAGATTGTGCAACTCCCGGATACCGTAGGAGTGCTTTGGGTGTATCAAACGTCACAACGTAACTGGGTGACTATAAAGGTGCATTACAGGTATCTCCGAAAGTGTCTGTTGGGTTGGCACGAATCGAGACTGGGATTTGTCACTCCGTGTAAGCGGAGAGGTATCTCTGGGCCCACTCGGTAGGACATCATCATATGCGCAATGTGACCAAGGAGTTGATCACGGGATGATGTGTTACGGAACGAGTAAAGAGACTTGCCGGTAACGAGATTGAACAAGGTATAGGGATACCGACGATCGAATCTCGGGCAAGTACAATACCGCTGGACAAAGGGAATTGTATACGGGATTGATTAAGTCCTTGACATCGTGGTTCATCCGATGAGATCATCGTGGAACATGTGGGAGCCATCATGGGTATCCAGATCCCGCTGTTGGTTATTGACCAGAGAACGTCTCGGTCATGTCTGCATGTCTCCCGAACCCGTAGGGTCTACACACTTAAGGTTCGGTGACGCTAGGGTTATAGAGATATTAGTATGCGGTAACCCGAAAGTTGTTCGGAGTCCCGGATGAGATCCCGGACGTCACGAGGAGTTCCGGAATGGTCCGGAGGTAAAGAATTATATATAGGAAGTGCTATTTCGGCCATCGGGACAAGTTTCGGGGTCATCGGTATTGTACCGGGACCACCGGAAGGGTCCCGGGGGTCCACCGGGTGGGGCCACCTGCCCCGGGGGGCCACATGGGCTGTAGGGGGTGTGCCTTGGCCTATATGGGCCAAGGGCACCAGCCCCAAGAGGCCCATGCGCCAAGAGATGGGAAAAAGAGGAGAGTCCTAAAAGGGGAAGGCACCTCCGAGGTGCCTTGGGGAGGATGGACTCCTCCCCACCCTTGGCCGCACCCTTCCTTGGAGGAAGGGGCAAGGGCTGCGCCTCCCCCTCTCCCTTGGCCCTATATATAGTGGGGAAAAGGAGGAGCAAACCAATCTAAGGCCTGGCGCCTCCCTCTCCCTCCCGTGACACATCTACCTCCTCCCGCAGCGCTTAGCGAAGCCCTGTTGGAATCCCGCTACTTCCACCACGCCGTCGTGCTGCTGGATCTCCATCAACCTCTCCCTCCTCCTTGCTGGATCAAGGCATGGGAGACGTCTCCGTGCTGTACGTGTGTTGAACGCGGAGGTGCTGTCCGTTCGGCACTAGGATCATCGGTGATCTGAATCACGACGAGTACGACTCCATCAACCCCGTTCACTTGAACGCTTCCGCTTAGCGATCTACAAGGGTATGTAGATGCACTCTCCTTCCCCTCGTTGCTGGTCTCTCCATAGATAGATCTTGGTGATACGTAGGAAAATTTTGAATTTCTGCTACGTTCCCCAACAGTGGCATCATGAGCTAGGTCTATTGCGTAGATTCTATGCACGAGTAGAACACAAAGAAGTTGTGGTTACTTTGCCATCTGCTGGTAGACGGCAAAGTTGCAATGGTCTTTGCCATCGGCCAGCGGATGACAAAGCGCACCGTTAACCCCATAATGGCTATAAGCTGCCACGTGTGTCGTCCAGGACCTTTGCCGTCCGCCGGCGGACGGCAAAGACCATTTCATCTTTGTCGTCGGCCAGCAGACGGCGAAGATCCCTTCGTCGTAGCCTATTCAGCCGGACATGTTGCCATCTGCTGACGGACGGCAAAGGCCCTTGCCGTCCACCAGGCATGCCTTTGCCGTCCGCCATGGAAGACGGCAAAGTGCCTAATTCCTGTAGTGTTAGATCTTGCATGATCACGTAGGAAAATTTTGAATTTCTGCTACGTTCCCCAACAGTGGCATCATGAGCTAGGTCTATTGCGTAGATTCTATGCACGAGTAGAACACAAAGAAGTTGTGGGCGTTGATTTTGTTCAATATGCTTGCCGTTACTAGTCTTATCTTGATTCGGCGGCATCGTGGGATGAAGCGGCCCGGACCAACCTTACACGTACTCTTACGTGAGACAGGTTCCACCGACAAACATGCACTAGTTGCATAAGGTGGCTAGCGGGTGTCTGTCTCTCCCACTTTAATTGAATCGAGTTTGACTACGGACGGTCCTTGTTGAAGGTTAAAACAGCACACTTGACAAAAAATGATTGTGGTTTTTGATGCGTAGGTAAGAATGGTTCTTGTTAGAAGCCCCTAGCAGCCACGTAAAACTTGTAACAACAATATAGAGGGCGTCTAACTTGTTTTTTCAGGCCATGTTGTGATGTGATATGGTCAAGACGTGATGAGATATAAATTGTTGTATGAGATGATCATGTTTTGTAAAAGTTATCGGCAACTGGCAAGAGCCTTATGGTTGTCGCTTTATTGTATGAAATGCAATTGCCATGTAATTTCTTTACTTTATCACTAAGCGGTAGCGATAGTCGTAGAAGCAATAGTTGGCGAGACGACAACGATGCTACGATGGAGATCAAGGTGTCAAGCCGGTGACGATGAAGATCATGACGGTGCTTTGGAGATGGAGATCAAAAGCACAAGATGATGATGGCCATATCATGTCACATATTTTGATTGCATGTGATGTTTATCCTTTATGCATCTTATTTTGCTTAGTACGGCGGTAGCATTATAAGATGATCCCTCACTAAATTTCAAGGTACAAGTATTCTCCCTGAGTATGCACCGTTGCTACGTTGAAGAGGAAAGGGTGATGCAGCAAAGTAGCATAAGTATTATCCTCACTTGAGCATGCGTTGGTTTTCCCTTGAAGAGGAAAGGGTGATGCAGCAAAGTAGCATAATTATTTCCCTCGGTTTTTGAGAACCAAGGTATCAATCTAGTAGGAGACTACACGCAAGTCACCTAGTACCTGCACAAACAATCAAGAACCTTGCAACCAACGCGATAAAGGGGTTGTCAATCCCTTCACGGCCACTTGCAAAAGTGAGATCTGATAAAGATAATAAGATAAATATTTTTGGTATTTTTGTTGTATAGATTGTAAAGTAAAGATTGCAAAATAAATAGTAAACTAGAATTATAGATCGGAAACTTATATAATGTAAAGTAGACCCGGGGGCCATAGGTTTCACTAGTGACTTCTCTCAAGATAGCATATATTACGGTGGGTGAACAAATTACTGCCGAGCAATTGATAGAAAAGCGCATAGTTATGAGAATATCTAGGCATGATCATGAACATAGGCATCACGTCCATGTCAAGTAGACCGAAACGATTCTGCATCTACTACTATTACTCTACACATCGACCGCTATCCAGCACGCATCTAGAGTATTAAGTTCATAAAAACAGAGTAACGCATTAGGCAAGATGACATTATGTAGAGGGATAAACTCAAGCAATATGATATAAACCCCATCTTTTTATCCTCGATGGCAACAATACAATATGTGTCGGTTCCCTATCTGTCACTGGGATCGAGCAACGCAAGATTGCACCCAAAGCTAGGGGTGGAAACGGATCGGATGCGGATCGGATAGTGCTCTTACCACTTCCATTTTCATATTTTCAAAATGAATACGAATCCGAATACGGATGTTCTCGAATACGGATGCGGCTAGGATATTATTCAAATACGAATACGTATCGGATATTTTCTTGATTCGGAACGGATACGAATTATATCAACATGTTGCTTAAGTAAATTAGTCGATAGCTATGTAACCTAAAATAATCAACTTGTGACATACAATAAGTCAATGATAAATAGGTTTATGAATAAATACTATTGTAATGCATAATAATTTATAAGTTTAATCATATAAAGAGTAAAATTTGACCACTTATTTGGCTTTTATTTTGGATAATTGGAATATTGGGCCTAGAATTTTAAAAAATACCTCCCATAATCTTATTCGGATACGGATATATCCACTTCCATATCCATATTTGTGTCAAAATCTCCTACCATATTTTATTTTGTATTTGTTTAATAAATTCGGATATGGACAATTTCCATTTCCATTTTGGTTCGGATGCGGATGTTTCGGATATGAATAGGCATTTTCTCGAATACGAATATCGGATATTTCGGATTATCCGCTACCACTTTCCACCCCTACCCAAAGCTAAGCACTTCCCCATTGCAAGAAGGATCAATCTAGTAGGCCAAACTAAACCAATAATTCGAAGAGACTTGCAAAGATATCAAATCATGCATATAAGAATTCATAGAAGGATCAAATATTGTTCACAGATAATCTTGATCATAAACCCACAATTCATCGGATCTCGGCAAACACATCGCAAAAAGTATTACATCGAATAAATCTCCAAGAACATCGAGGAGAACTTTGTATTGAGAACCAAAGAGAGATAAAAAGCCATCTAGCTAATAACTATGGACCCAAAGGTCTGTGGTAAACTACTCACACATCATCGGAGAGGCTATGGTGTTGATGTAGAAGCCCTCCGTGATCGAATCCCCCTCCGGTAGATTGTCAGAGAAGGCCCCAAGATGGGATCTCATGGGTACAGAAGGTTGCGGCGGTGGAAAAGTGGTTTCGTGGCTCCCCTGGATGTTTTCAGGGTATAAGAGTATATATATGCGAAAGAAGTAGGTCGGTGGAGCTCCGTGGGGTCCATGAGGGTGGGGGCGCCTATCCCCCTTGGGCGCACCCCCTGCCTCGTGGAAGCTTCGCAGACTTCCAGACTTGTACTCCAAGTCTCCTGGGTGACGGTTGTTCCAAGAAAGATCCCCGCGAAGGTTTCGTTCCGTTTGGATTCCATTTGATATTCCTTTTCTACGAAACACTGAAATAGGCAAAAAAGAGCAATTTTCACTGGGCCCTCGATTAATAGGTTAGTCCCAAAAATAATATAGAAGTGCATATTAAATCCCATTAAACATCAAAAACAGATAATATAATAGCATGGAACAATAAAAAATATAGATACATTGGAGACGTATCATGAACCCCATCGCAGATGGTGTCTGGATTGGATCTGGTGGTTCTGGACTCTGCGGCAGCTGGATCAATATTTCGTCTACTCCCCTAGGGTTTGGAGAATATTGGGGTATTTATAGAGTAAAGAGGCGGTCCGGGGGGGCACCCGAGGTGCGCACAACCCACCAGGGCGCGCCTGGGCCTCCTGGCGTGCCCTGGTGGGTTGTGCTCTCCTCAGAGCACCCCCAGGCACAGCGAGGGCCCATTAGGTGTCTTCTGGTCCATTGAAAAACTCCATAAAGTTTCGTGGCATTTGGACTCCGTTTGGTATTGATTTTCTGCGATGTAAAAAACAGCAACGAGCACTTGGCACTATATCAATAGGTTAGTACCAAAAAATGATATAAAATGATTATAAAACATCCAAGATTGATAATATAACAGCATGGAACAAACAAAAATTATAGATACGTTGGAGACGTATCAGGCTCCAGCTCCTCCTCCTCCTTCAGCTCCTCCTCCACCTTGATATGTCTCCAACGTATCTATAATTTTTTATTGTTCCATGCTATATTATATTATGTTTTGGACATTATTGGGCTTTATTATACACTTCTATATTATTTCTGGGACTAACCTATTAACCGGAGGCCCAGCCCAGAATTGCTGTTTTTTGCCTATTTTAAGGTTTCGCAGAAAAAGAATATCAAACGGAGTCCAAACGGAATGAAACCTTTGGGAACGTGATTTTTGGAATGAACATGATCCAGAGGACTTGGACCCTACGTCAAGACATCAACCAGGAGGCCACGAGGTAGGGGGCGCGCCTACCCCCTGGGCGCGCCCTCCACCCTCGTGGGCCCCCTGTTGCTCCACCGACGTACTCCTTCCTCCTATATATACCTACGTACCCCAAACTACCAGTTATGGAGCCAAAACCCTAATTCCACCGCCGTAACTTTCTGTATCCACGAGATCCCATCTTGAGGTCTGTTCTGGAGCTCTGCTGGAGGGGGCATCGATCACGGAGGGCTTCTACATCAACCCCATAGCCCTTCCGATGAAGTGTGAGTAGTTTACCTCAGACCTACGGGTCCATAGTTATTAGCTAGATGGCTTCTTCTCTCTTTTTGGATCTCAATACAAATTTCTCCCCCTCTCTTGTGGAGATCTATTCGATGTAATCTTCTTTTGCGGTGTGTTTGTTGAGACCGATGAATTGTGGGTTTATGATCAAGTTTATCTATGAACAATTTTTGAATCTTCTCTGAATTCTTTTATGTATGATTGGTTATCTTTGCAAGTCCCTTCGAATTATCAGTTTGGTTTGGCCTACTAGATTGATCTTTCTTGCAATGGGAGAAGTGCTTAGCTTTGGGTTCAATCTTGCGGTGTCCTTTCCCAGTGACAGTAGGGGCAGCAAGGCACGTATTGTATTGTTGCCATCGAGGATAACAAGATGGGGTTTATTTCATATTGCATGAGTTTATCCCTCTACATCATGTCATCTTGCTTAAAGCGTTACTCTGTTCTCTTGAACTTAATACTCTAAATGCATGCTAGATAGCGGTCGATGTGTGGAGTAATAGTAGTAGATGCAGGCAGGAGTCGGTCTACTTGTCTCGGACGTGATGCCTATATACATGATCATACCTAGATATTCTCATAATTATGCTCAATTCTGTCAATTGCTCAACAGTAATTTGTTTACCCGCAGTGAATACTTATGCTCTCGAGAGAAGCCACTAGTGAAACCTATGACCCCCGGGTCTATCTTCCATCATATTAATCTTCCAATACTTAGTTATTTTTATTGCCTTTTATTTTACTTTGCATCTTTATCATAAAAATACCAAAAATATTATCTTATCACATCTATCAGATCTCACTCTCCTAAGTGACCGTGTAGAGATTGACAGCCCCTTATCGTGTTGGTTGCGAGGGTTTATTTGTTTGTGCAGGTATGAGGGACTCGTGCGTGGCCTCCTACTGGATTGATACCTTGGTTCTCAAAAACTAAGGGAAATACTTATGCTACTTTGCTGCACCACCCTTTCCTCTTCAAGGGAAAACCAACGCAAGTGCTCAAGAGGTAGCACACCTCCTCCTTCGGCTCCGACGAGTCTGGAGGCAGGCCAGCTACGATGCGGGCGGCGTGCCTCACCCGGATCTCCTCCTCAATCTAGAAGCGGCACTCCGGCGTTAGCATAGTGTAGGTGATCTTCTTCTACCGGGCCATGACGCACGGTGAGGGGGGATTGAGGTGGAGACGGAGAGAAAGAGCTCGGGTTGGCATCGCGGAGAGGGAGGAAAGGTTGTGACTAGGGTTGGGGATGCCGGCCAGCTTAAATAGCCAGACTTTTTCCTTCGGTGGCGAGCCGAAGCGGCGTCATGCGGCATCACACCTCCACTGGAGGAGACGCCTGGTACGTCCATTTTGCATTATGTTTTCCTACTGTTATTTATAATGTTTATTGTTATTATTTCACTTTATGATGCAATTCTAATGCATTTTCTCTCTTAATTTGCAAGATTAACATGGAGAGGGAAATTACCGGCAGCTGAAATTCTGGACCTAAAAGAGCTATAGCAGAGATGGCTATTTTACGGAGCTCCAATTGAACTAAAACTTCACGGAGATTTTTTATTGAATATATAAAAAATATTGGAATGAAGAAATACTAGAGGGGGCCACCTGTTTCCCACAAGGCAATGGGGCGTGCCCTGATGCCTTGTGGGGCCCACAGCTGGCTTCTGGTTCCCATCTTCTGCTATATGAGGCCTCTTGCCCTAGAAAAAAATAAGAGAAGACTTTCAAGACGAAGCACCTCCGTCTCGAGGCCAAACCTAGGTAGGAGCACTTTTGCTCTCCGGCGCAACGATTCAGTCGGGGATACTTCCCTCCGAGAGGGGAAAATCGAAGACATCGACATCACCAACGATCCTCTCATCCTGGGAGGACCAATCTTCATCAACATCTTCACCAGCACCATGTCATCTCAAACCCTAGTTCATCTCTTGTATTCAATATTTGTCCCAAAAATTTAGATTGGTACATATGGGTTGCTAGTAGTGTTGATTACATCTCATAGTTGATGCTAGTTGGTTTATCTGGTGGAAGATTATATGTTCAGATCCTTAAGCATATTCAATACACCTCTGATCTTGAACATAAATATGATTTGTGAGTAGTTAATTTTGTTCTTGTGGACATGTGAGAAGTCTTGTTATGTGTAATCATGTGAAGTTGGTATTCGTTCGATATTTTGATGATATGTATGTTATTCTTCCTTTAGTGGTGTCATGTGAACGTCGACTACATGACTCTTCACATACTTGGGCATAAGGGAAGGCATTGGAGAGTAATAAGTAGATGATGGGTTGCGAGAGTGACAGAAGCGTAAACCCAAATTTACGTGTTATTTTGTAAGGGGCTTTTGAATCCATATGTTTCGTGCTATGATTAGATTATCTTAATTCTTTTTTCGTAGTTGTGGATGCTTGCAAGAGGAAGTAATCATAAGAGGGTTTCTTGTTCAAGTAAGAACAACACCCTAGCACCGGCCCACCCACATATTAAATTATCAAAGTAGCGAGCGTGAATTAACTAAACATGATGAACGTGACTAGACGAGAATTTTCGTGTGTCTTTGAGAACACTTTGCGTTATATAAGAGAACTTTCCGGCTTGTCCTTTGCTATAAAAAGGATTGGGCCACCTTGCTGCATTTTGTTACTATTGCTACTTGCTACTTGTTACGAATTATCCTGCTACAAAACTATATGTTACCGCTACTTTTAGTACTTGCAGAGAATACCTTGCTGAAAACCTCTTATCATTTTCTTCTGCTCTTCATTGTGTTCGACATTCTTACTTATCGAAAGGACTATGATTGATCCCCTATACTTGTGGGTCATCGACGCTCATTGAACTATTGGGTTCCCGGGCGATTCCGTGTGGAACCCTGTCGTCAGTCTGACGTAGCGGGCGCGCCGGGGCCTCTCCATATCTGCCCCATATTTGGGATGGATATAGGAGTTTCCGGTCATCCTGAGCGTTTGAGGTCCGTTTGAGGCGCCCGTCTGGGTCGGAGTTTTTTGACCGATTACTGACTAGACCGTCCGCCAAGACGTGTGAGGGGGTTTAGAATGCTCGATTGTAGATGCTCTAAGAAGAGCATGAGACTTAACTGCTTATTACTAGAGTTCGTGTGAGAATATATGATTATAAGTAGGGATAAGCCCTACTCCCCCGAATCTAGAACGATAGTATATAAATTTGGTCTTAAGTTAAACGGTGCAAAATTTGAAAAAGTTTGTAGGAACATTTATCAATAACTACAAATTTTGTAAGTATAATATGAAAAAATATTTTACTACACATTTCATGATGTCAATTTGGTATTATAACTGTTGGTAGTTTTTTGATAAATTTGGTTAAAGTTTACACCATTTGACTTTATATTCTTCCCTTTTAAGTCATAAAGAGTAATAGAATTAGGTTTCCTAATCCTAGTCCACTCCCAAGTCATCACATAAATGAAAAAGATTATGTTGGATCAAATAAATGGTGCACGAGAATGCAAATTTCGAGAAAAGCTATTATATATATATATTAATATCAAGATGATGCATGTACATAAGACCACACAAGGCACCATCACCGTCAGCTAAGCTATCACAAAAGACAATCAGCAAGCAACCGTTAGCTAAGCTATCACAAAAGATAATCAGCAAGCAACCATCATCACCTAGGTACTACACAAAATGACACGATCACCACCTAGCACTACACAAAATGAGTCCACCATCCACGAACTACTCCACCATCAACTAACTACACCATCTCCAGCTCAGCATGCCTGAGAAGGTATTCAGCATACATGTCTTCTAATAATTGTTGCTTAGAGTTGGTCCATTCATTAGTGACTTGAACATGTATCAAGTCACCTGACGTACACATGCTCATGTTCCAAATTTGCTAGAGCAGCATCAACTGTCTGCAGCAATAAATCATCCATCATATGTTGTCTATCTCTTGCAAAGTTGTGTACACACAACATGCATTAATAATTCGAATCTGCAAGGATTTATATTTAAAATTAGCATGTCATACGACATATGTTATTTAACTCCATATGGACATTTCTTACCTGGTCCTTCATGTCAAAAAAAATATTGAACTCGTAAGATGGTCCATTTTTTCTTCCATAAGTCAAAAGTTCTTTCCACAATATTTCTAGCACGAGAATAACTCGTAAGATGGCCCTTTTTTCAAATACTTGTTCAACATTTTCCAAATGCTTGATTAATATTTTTATATGCATGATCAAAATTTTCTCATCATATTTTTAATACATGGTCGACATTTTTTCTATACACATTTAACATTTTCTAAATGCTTGAAATACATTTTTCAAATACTTGTTCAAGATTTTTCGAATGTTTAATTAATATTTTTTAAATACATGATCAAATTGTTGCACACAAAAAATTTTGCATACATTTTTCATATACGTGAGAAACATTTCCTCTATACATATTTAATATTGTTAAAATGCTTTGTCAACATTTTTCAAATGGTTTATGTATAGTAATTTTAAATATATTTATTTAGAATATTTGAATGTATAAACAAAGATTAAAAGCAAAAAACGAGGCTGTTCTTACATCGCATCTGGCCGGCACAACTCGAGCCACAGCGAGGGGTTCCTCCCGTCTCGCTGAAGGCGAGATATAGGGGCGCTCAAGGGCGCGCCCATGTCTCGCTTCAAGCTTGAAAGCTTTTTTTTTTAGAATCTCGAGCTAGACTTTTTTTTTTTGAGGTGACTCAAGCTAGACAGTTAGACAGAAGGACATCTCGCTGAAGGCAGCCGCCTGATTGGGCCGGCCCAGAACGGACACAGGCCTTCAACGCTCTACTTCTTGCTTTAAAATAATGTTTTTTGGTTGTGTTTTTTTTAATTTTGCTTGTTTTTAGAATTATTCTTGATATAGCTATTATAAAATCACTTTATATGCAAAGGTTGAAAATTTTTAATCATGCATTTACGTAATGATATATGTGTTTTAAAAATATTACTGATGTATACAAAAAAAATTATAGGCAAATTGTACAATGTGTTTGCAAAAAAGAAGAAATCAAAACAAATTTAAATTTTCAATATTTTTTAAAATATTAATCATGCAATATAGGAACGTTAAAGTTATATAGAAAACATGTTTCTGATGTATACAAAAAATGTACAATGTATTTAAAAATGGTAATCATGTGTTTGGACAGTGCTAAAGGTAAAAAATATTCCTGGTGTATAGGAAAAAATATAGGATGTGTATGCAAATGGTATACATAAAAATATATGTTTTAAAAATGTTTATAATATTTAGAAAATGTTAAACGTGTATATATATATATATATATAATGTTTCCTGATGTATACAAAATATACAATGTTTATGGAAAAAGTAGACATGAAAAAAAATATGTTTGAAAAGAGTAATTATGTATTTCAAAAATATCAAACATGTATATAAAAAATGTTCCTCGTGTATACAAAATGTACAGTATGCATAGAAAACGTAAACATCATAAAATATATGTTGTCAAAAATAGTAATCACGTATTAAAAAAATGTTAAATGCGTAGGTAAAAATGTTTCTGGTGTAAAAAATGTAGAAATGTGTATAAAAATATGATGAAAAAATTTTGTTGAAGAACATATTAATCATGTATTTAAAAATGCTCATGCAGTTTAATAATGTTTCTTACAATAAATAATGCTCAGCATCTATTCAAAAAACCATTGAACATGTATTAAAAAAGGTGTACATAGCATGTTTTTTAAGAAAAATGTACATCGGGTATTTGATAAATGCCAAACATGTATCAAGAAAATGCTTCATGTATACACCTACACTAAAATGTTATATATGTGTTGAAGAAATAGGAAAATGATGAAAAGAGAAAAGAAACATAAAAGAAGTGAAAACAAACTAAGATAAAACCAGAGGAAACCGAAGTATAGCAAAGAAAAAGCATTAAAGAAACAAAAGAAAACCAAAGGGAAAAAGGAGACAACAAACCGGAGAAAACCCGGTGTAAAAAGATAAGGAATCGAAGAAAATGGGAAAACCCCGAGGGAAGAGAAAAAAGGTAAAGAAAACAAACAAGAAAGAAACAAAGAAACCCAAAGAAAAGGGGAGAAAGTGAAAACCAGTGAAAAACAATAAAATCGGGGGAAAAACAAAGTGAAAACAGAAAAGTGAAGGAAACTATTGAAGAAATAGAGAAACCCGAATGAAAAAAAAGAACACGAAAAAAATAAGACAAAGCGAAGTAGGGAAGCGAACACATGGAACAAAGTGAGCGCAGCGTGGCGAGACGGTAGATACTCTCGCTGTAAGCAAGATATAGTTTTCACGGATCTACTAGATGCGCCAGAAGGGGCAACCCCAGCATTATATATATGGGCTGTTGGATAATTATGTGGCTTTCAACATTTATTCAACATGACTATTATTTATTTAAATCAACTTGGAATTATTCATATTATTAATATTTGTGACGGGAAATAACTGATGCGGAATTTCACTCGAGGAAGTAAAACTCGAGGTGCCAAGGACGACTGTGATGGAATACAATAGAGGAATTAATAGGGATCGACTCTACTGGAATTTATATGTACGTATGTATTTTCCCGGGACATCACAGGGTGGAAGAGCTGGGTTTGTTTTGCAGGATCGGCTCTGCAAGCTGTTGACCCACATGCTTAAGATTGGAAGTTGATCTCACATATACAATCTAATCATGCACATGACTCACACATGTGTGCTAATGACTAATATATTTAGACTCGGAAAACCGGCATGTTTTATCGTGGTTGGTAACATTGCCTAGGAGTTGTACGGATCTTTCCGGAAACAGGTGGAATAATAAAACGTCTAGAAGTGGAGTCTATAAATAGGTCCCTATTCTTTAACCTCAATATGCATTGTGAGCGGCACCATAAAAAAGGCAAAGAAATTAGAGGATAGACCGCATAGCCCACAATTTTCAACATGGGCGTCGTCCAGTTTCATGTTTACAATCGGGCCGGGCTTACAGTTTTCCAGCCTGACGCCTGTCGCCCTCCCTTTCCTCCCAAAAATGAACTTATACAGACAAAAAAATGAACTTAGACGCTCAGGCCATTATTCTTCCTGGGCAAACACTAAGCGCAAATTTTTTGACAACAAACACACGAACGGTTCAACTGCGCTGTAACTCAGCGAAACGCACGGTTCGGAGTTCAATTCACCATCTTACCGTTTGCACGATACCGTTGGTGCGTCGTCGCAGAAAATGATACAGTTGGTACGGTTGCCCTACCTCGACAACTCAGCTGTGGACCGATGCTGAGCAGCTGCACATGGCGGCCACATGGTCCAATCATTCCACCCTTCGGATCGCTCACCCAATTAACAACCTGGCGTCTCCAAACAAACCTTCCAAGTAGTACATGTACGTACCACACAAAAAATGAGAAAAATCCCCAAGACTGTTCTTCAGAAAACAGAAGAGGCCTATTTGGTTTCCAAATTGCATTGCTCGAAGATCTTAATTCATTTTTCACCTCTTCGTACGACACAGAAGCCAGCAGTTCCGTGTTTGAATAATTGATGTTTTGCCGGTCGCAAATGCGGAGCGTGCATCAAATCGATCTTCATATGGCAAATTTGACGTTGAACAGAGTTAATTTGGTACTTTAGTTTCATTTGTATACTGAGGTTTTTTAGCACGAAATTTCCTGAAGGAACATTTGGTGATGCGAAACGCAAAGATTCATCATCTCAACAGCATGCATGCATCAGAACAGTCAAGACTTGGTGTTTAAGCTGGAGAGAAAGAATCAAATAAATGGTCTCATTCATAGCAAGAACAAGAGAGTAAGTACATGATCACCAACACAAAGAATGGCACGCCGGCGCACGCACGTACTCGACACCTCCCACACCACCGCGACCCATACATACACGCACGCACGCGCCCACACCTCACACCCCGGCACGAACACACGCACACACACCAAGAACAATAAACCAAGAAGGACAAGACCAAGAAGGGTCACACGCCACGCTACGGAGAGTCGACGACGGATCTAGCAGAAGAGGTATCCGAAGGCGGCGGCGGCGAAGGAGGCCGCGGCGAGGGGCACGGCGGCCGCGGCGTCGGAGGCGGGCGCCGGGGCCGGGGCCTCGGCGGCGGCCGCGGAGGCCACGAGCGCGGCGGCCATGGCGGCGACGGCGACGAGCTTCATCCTGAGACCGGCCATTGGCGACTTGACTTGGTGGTTCCTGGTGCTGGGAGGAGGAGGCCGGAGGGGGTCTCTCGCTGCTGCTGCTTATTCGGCTGTGAGATCTCTCTAGGGGGGAGCTAGAGAGATGCTGCACGCGGATGAGCGAGAGGGCTTGAGAGTGGCGGCTTGGGAGGTGGGAGGGAGAGGAGGGCGGGGGTGCGGCTTATATAGCGGCGGGGCGGGGAGGTCGCGTAGGGTTGTGGGAGGAAGGGGAGAGGGGTACGGCTGGCCGTCTGTTGGGTTGGGTTGGGTTCCGTCCGGGCGTGCCGCGTTTGGTGGCCGGTTGAGCTGGCGTCCGTTACCGTTGCCGCCGGGATCCTCTCTGACCGCGCCCGTTGGAGCGCGTCTCCGGGTCTCCGTGTGTGTGTGTGTGTGGTGGCTCGGCGTTCATCGACGTGCGCGCCGCGCTTCCGGGTTTCTTCCTTGAATTGGATGCGTGTTCTTGGATGACTTGAGGGGGGAATTTCTACTTCATGATAAGTATGGTTGGCACGTCTATTTTCCAATAACATCAGCGACTTGGAGGCCGTGGAGCACCAACGAGCACGCACTTCACATTTGCATGTCGTCATAAAAGTTAGTATTGACGTGCCAGTAACAAGAAGTACCAGTTATAAACACGGAGAGCCTAGAGGCGAAGACTTTGGTCGTGTACGCCTTATCAAATGGCTTTTGAGTAAAATGCGGACCGGTCCAAGTATTATTATCTCTCGAATTAGGTTTTCGCCTAACATATTTACATGAGTTTTATATGGTTTTAGTGCATTTTTATAATATTTTTATGGACTAACATATTAATCCAGCGTTCAGTGTCAGTTACTGTTTCTTTTGCATATTTTTTGTTTCGCGAAAAAAACATACCAAACAAAGTCCAAACACAATAAAAAAAAATTACGATGATTTTTTGGAATGAAAGAGACCCAGAAAATTTCGGGGGGAGGGGGAGCCGGAAGGTGCCCGGGGGGACACAAGCTCAGGGGGCGCCCCCTAGGGCATGTCGTCCAAGCTTGTGGGCCCTCGGTACTCCATCCGGTGTGAATCCAACGCAAAAAATCCTATAAATACAGAAACCCCCGTAAAGTAACATAGAACTTCTCCTCCGCCGCCGCAAGCCTCTGTACCAAAGTGAGTTCATCTTGAGCCTTTTTCCGACGCCCTGCCGAAGGGAGAAGCCATCACGGAGGCCATATTCATCATCCTTGTTGTGCCTCCATGGTGATGCCTGAGTAGTTCATCCTCGGGGCCGAGGGTTTGTACCCGTAACTATGTGTTTGATCTCTCTCTCTCTCTCTCTCTCTCGTGTTCTTGATTTCGCATGATCTTCATGTATCATGATTTTTATCAATACAATTGGATCTTATGATGTTCTTCTCCTCTATCTCTTTTTGTGGTGAATTGAGTCTTGCTCTTTAAAGTTTTATGTTGGATTGAATATTTTGGATTTGAGATCACTTGGTGCATGTCTTCATGGATTCCCGTGGTGACATTGGCGTAATTTAGGTGACATAAGAGTTGATTGATATGTATCATATGATTGATACGTATCATAAGAGTTAATTTAGGTGGCAAAGAAGAGAACTATGTGTGACACTTTGGGGGTGGTTCAATAGATTGATTCGAAACACAATTTTGAGGTGGTTTACTACCTACGTGATTTCATCCTACTTTCTTCGATAGGAATAGAGACTTTGGAGTGATTCTTTGCCGCACCTTGAGGGATTATAATATGATTCAATTATGTTAGTAATGTTGAGAGACTTTTTTTATGGGAAAGCCTTCATGGCTAGCTTTATTAACTCAAATCAAACTTACATCATTTGCTAACAAAGGAATACTAAAGCTAGAGGTGTATCCGACCACAAAGTCGGTGGATTACTCCTCCCAAACCTAGCTATCTCATGAGCAACCATGTTTGACTCCCTGTTACAATGTTCAACAAGTACCTTCCTGAAATTCGAAAGTAGACTTCGACATTCTGTAGCGATCCGACCTGAACGGTCAAATCTCTATGCATAAGTGTCATCCCTGGATCGGTAATGCTGACACACACAGTACTTGAAGGATTTATAACATAGTAGCAATCACACACCTATTACATCAAATGTCTCAAAAGAGAACTTATTACAGTAAATAAGGCTTAAGGCCATCTAAGTAAGATAACAGCGGAAGGCTTGGAAGATAAAGTGAGTCCATCAACTCCAACGGCATAGCTGAGTGCACGACAAACGACCTATAGCACCTTACTCGTCGTCTGAAAAGTCTGCAACATGATATGTTGCAGCCCGAAATGAGTCAGCACATGGAATATGCTGGCAATATAACATAGTAGAGCAATGAATGGATAAATGCTATCACTACATGCATTTATGGCTGGTGGAGGCTCTATGGTTATATTGTTTTGCAAAAATCCATTTTTTCCTACAACAAAGAAATATGTTTTATTTAACTATCAAGGTAGTTGAAACATCATTGAGAAGGTTCCTCCAACTCAATCCCAATTAAAATAGCCATTAACACCCATCAAATTAATTTAGAGTGATGAGATCAAATCAATAATTCAAGTACCAGATACTCAAGATGTCCATAACCGGGGACACGGCTAACCATGATTAGTTTATACACTCTGCAGAGGTTTGCGCACTTTTCCCCACAAGACTCGATCTCCTCCATTGGATTTCTCGCACTACAAGGTGTTCGAGAAATGGATGACCGAGACATAGTCTTTCATAACCATTAACTCTTTATCTTGGGTGGACAGTTACATCTACTTTCCCCTACATCTGCTAGCCCACCACTGAAAGAGATCACGCAACATACTCAACTATGCCAGAGCCCATAATGGCTTGTGGTTGCACACGAAAGTTTCTAGCATGAATAATCTTATGATCCCTTTGAGCCTGGGTGGCGAACCGTAGGATGATCACACGGGTACTCCGGGATATCCTTGGACAACACTGGATTCTCCAGGTGCCCACAAGAAATCCACCCAGATGTGTATTAAAGTTACCACCATAAGTTGAACCATTAATTAACAACTCACATCTGTCATGGTTACACTCAAACCCAAACCACGTCTACGGGCATAGCATGGCAATATAAGCATAGCGTAGAAGTAACTCCCAAGGGTTTGATAATAAAACAGGTAATAGGTTCTACCTCATCAGCTACTTCCCAGACCCACATGTTAAGAGATCCTACTCATGCAATATGTGAGGGTTGAAACTAATGCGTAAAAACTGGGTAATAAAGGGGTATGATCAAAGTGTTACTTGCCTTGTTGACGATCTGCAAATCCTAGAGACTCGTAGTAGCACGCTTCACACTCTGGGAATTCTAACGCAAACAAATAATAGCATACATAAGCACTCAAGCAAAGATGCACGGATAAAACTCAAATAAGAAGATCTAACCAGAAAGTTTAACTGAAGAACTCCGGTTTGCAAAAAGAATCAAATCAAACGGAGCAACGAAACTCAAACTACGAAAGAAACAAGATCCATTTACTAATCTAGACTAAAGTCAAATTTTACAGTACCCAAATCTTGTTCAAGGTGGTTAACAGAAAGAGGACTTCGAGACGAAGATCTAGGCGCTTGTTTCACCTGATTTGGATAAAGGAGCAAAAAGATAAACTAGAACGAAGATTAGGGCAGAAATCGCGATCGAAATAATCGCAGAAAACCCCTGGAAAATAAAACAAGACAACAGGCTAACGAACGAACGTTCGCTGTCTGCGGCTAACTGATGAACAACGTTCGTTCAAATGAACGTACGGACGAACGTCCGCTAAATAACTAAACCTAAAAAAACCCGAACCGATCTAAAAAACGAATCTAGGGATCTATAAAAAAACGAACGGTTCTCAAAGAAAAACCGAGGCGGCGGCGGTTTCTACCTCCGGCAAGTGGCGGCGGCGACTCCGGCGGTCGGCGGCAGCGGCGGGCGGCGGTGGCGATGCGACGGGGAGGCAGCGGCGTCGGGCGGCAGTGTCGCGAGGCGGCGGCGGCGCGAAGTGGCGGTGGCGGCGGCGGCGCTAGGGTTTCGGGGCGGGGCTGGCGGCGCGGCGGGCTTCGAGCCTCGCCCTTTAAAGGCCGGGCGGGCGGTGTCCTAGTCGGGCACGGCCTGTTAGGTCGGCGCATTTGTTTTAAAAAAATATAATCCTGACGTGGAAAAACAAATAAAAGAAATACTAAACAGAGTCCAAAAATCCTGAAATAAATTTTCACGGTCCTCTAATAATATTTTGGAGAAACTGAACATTTATTTGGGCCTCTAATGCAATTTTGAAAAACACATATTTTTCCTAATTCAAACAAAATAGCAATAAAAGTCAAAAAAATATTTATTTGATTTTAATATTTTCCCTCCAATATTCTCTTTATTTTGGAGAAGTCATATTATCTCCTCTCTTACATTTTAATATGAAATATTTTTCAGAGAGAAAAACAATTAAAACCAAAGTGATCCTTGTTTCGATATTTGATAAATTTCAAATATGAGAAACGTGAAATCCCCAACTCTCTCTGTGGGTCCTTGAGTTGCTTAGAATTTCAAGGATCGCAAAGCAACAATGCAGTAAAAATATGATATGCATGAATGACCTATGTATAACAATCCAAATTGAAAATTTGGGATGTTACACATTCATTGAGTATTGGTTCTGCAATCATTGAGTAACCCTCATTCAAATTCAACGCCTCTACCATAGTCATGTTATCAGTTTGGACAGTTACCTTGGCACACCCAAGGCTCTGAATGAGCATTAGACCTTGACGCAACGCTTCTGATTCGGCCGAGACCACATCGTCAACATGCTCCAGGCAAGCAGTTGATGCAGCGACAAAACCCCCAAGTGGTCACATACCACAACTCCACATGAACCAGAGTTTTCATCATCAGAAAAAGGATACGTCCATTTTAAGGATTTGCAATCTAGATGGTGGATTCTTCCATTCATTCAAGCGACCATGTACCTCTCGCAATCCTATTGATCGAACAAAGTTCAGGGATAAGGCGTGTATTGCCAATGTTGTGCGATCAATTGTCTGCACCTGTTCTCCCCTCACAACTTCTCTTCTTTGCCACCACAAGCACCATCACGTAGATGCAATTATCTCAGGAATTTGAATGCAACCAGATAAGGTGCATTGAAATTTATTTTCGCACAACGGGAACTCAAGCACCTTTGCAACCGATCGGTCCACCGCCAAAGCTTCTTCTATTATTTCATGCAAACCCAACTCTCTCCATATATTGTTCGCCCGCCACATGTGAAAAGCGCATGTTTGATATCCTCAACACTACTTTGGCATAATGGGCATTGAGCAATATTACCCACATGGTGGTTGGCGAGTGTACAAAGGAAAGGAATCGTATTGTGCAAACACCTCCACAGAATATCTTTATCTTCCACTGTAGTTTCATAATCCAAACTTTTTTCCATACTGGATGGTTAAGTGAACTATTTTGTCCCTTTTCACTTTGCAGTTTAGTTCCAAACAGATCATCACATTCAACATGATATGTTGACCGTACACTAAATGTACCACTTTTTGTAAAAATGCCAGGCGATATTGTCCCCCTCTTCATGGTGTGAAAGTGGGTTATGTAAAATTCGTTCCGCGTTGATTTGCCAAAAGTTATAACAGATGAGCAATTCATCCCATTCACCGGAGGTGGGATCTATTAGTTCATTGACATATGTCAAAATCCAGTTACCTTGCACGGTGATTACTTTCCTTGATGGACTATTAGGAATCCAACAATCTTCCCAAATGTTTATCTTTACACCATCTCCCGCTCTCCAAATGCTTCCCTTCTTGAAAGTTTTAATCCCTGCAAAGATACTGTCACACAAATGAAGACCCTTTCTTCAAGGTGCGGTTCAATATGTCACCACAGGAGTAATATCTAGTTTGAAGTGCTCTTGCCCAAAGGGAATCAAAATTCTCAATGAGCCTCCAACATTGCTTAGCTAACCTAGCAAGGTTGAAAGAATGGACATATCAGAATCCCATGCCACCCCTCTCTTTTGGGATACACGTCTTCCACCAAGCGAACCAATGCATTCGCCCATGATCGTCCTCATCTCCCCACCAATACCGCGACATTGCATCAATGACCCCCTTGCAAATTTTCTTAGAGAATTTGAAAACACTCATTGCATATGTGGGTATGGCTTGGGACACCGCCTTTATCAAAGCTTATTTTCCTCCGAAAGACAACATTCTCTCCTTCCAGCCATTCACCATTTTCTAAATTCTCTCGATAGGATTATAGCGACTCGACCTCAGATGGTCAAGTCTCTGTGCTTCAGTGTCATCCCTGGATCGATAATGCTGACACACACAGTACTCGAAGGATTTATAACAGAGTAGCAATCATACACTTATTACATCGAACGTCTCAAGAGAGAACTTATTACAATAATATGGCTTAAGGCCATCTAATACGATAACAGCGGAAGGCTTGGAAGATAAAGTGAGTCCATCAACTCCAACGGCATAGCTGAGCTGCACAGCAACGACCTAACGAACCTTACTCCTCGTCTGAAAAGTCTGCAACATAATACGTTGCAGCCCGAAAACGGGTCAGCACATGGAATATGCCGGCAAAGTAACACAGTAGAGAAAGAACAGAATAATGCTATCACTACATGCATATTTGGCTGGTGGAAAGCTCTATGGTTACAGTTTTGCGAAAAGCCCATTTTCCCCTACAACAAAGGAATAGATTTTAATTTAACTATCATGGTAGTTGAAACATCATTGAGAAGGTTCCTCCAACTCAATCCCAATTAAAGTGATTAACAACCCAACAATATTAGTTAAACATGATGAGATACTTTTAATAACCCAAGTACTAGATACTCAAGAATTGTGCATAACCGTGGACACGGCTAACCATGATTAGATTGTACACTATGCAGAGGTTTGTGTATTTTTCCCCACAAGACTCGATCTCCTCCGTTGGATTTCTCGCACTACAGGGTGTTTGAGAAACGGATGACCGAGGCACAGTCTTTCAAAAACATTAACTCTCTACTCCGGACAGACCATACCAAACCTACATCCCACTACCTGCTGATCTGCCTCTTCAAGAGCTTCACGTAACTTACTCAACTATACTAGACCCCATAATAGCTTGTGGCTCCACACGGAAGTTTCTAGCATGAATCATCTCAGTTCCCTTTGAGCCTGGGTGGCGGTCCATAGGAAGATCACACAGGTACTCCGGGATTTCCAAAAAAATACAGGCAACACTGGGTACTCCAGGTGCCTCAATCCACCCAGTTGTTTGATTAAGTTGCCACCTTAAGTTGAACCATTAATTTAACAAGCTCACATCTGTCATGTATTTCACTCAAACCCAAACCACATCTACGAGCATAGCATAGCATAGCATAGTGTATAAGCAACGCGTAGAGTAACTCCCAAGGGTTTGAATGTAACATGGCAATAGGTTCTACCTCATCAACCACTTCCCAACCCACAAGTTAATGACATCCTAATCATGCAATGTTTTAGGATTGGAACTAATGCATAAAACTGGGTGATAAAAGGGTATGATCAAAGTGTTACTTGCCTTGCTGACGATCTGCGAAACCTAGGGACTAGTAGTAGCACGCTTCGCACTCCGGATGTTCTATCGCAAGCAAACAATAGCATACATAAGTAACAAGCAACGATGCACAAGCAAAACTCAAATAAAATAGGTTGACCAGAAAGTTCAAATTAAGAACTCCGGTTTGCAAAAAGAATCAAATCAAACGGAGCAACGAAACTCAAACGGCGAAAGAAAGAAGCTTCGTTTACTAATCTGAAACTAGGTTAAATTTTACAGTAGATAAAACTTGTTTGAGTTGGTTAAACGGAAAGAGGGTTTCGAGACGAACCTCTAGGCGCTTGAATCGCCTGATTCCGACTAACGAGCGAAAAGATAAACAGAAACTAAGATCGGATCAGAAATCGCGATCAGAGAAAATCGCGGAATAAATCCGATAAAAGAAAACTGACGAACAGACTAACGAACGAGTGCTCGTTAGCTGTATCTAACAGGCGAAGAACCGTTTGTTAAAACGAACGTTCGGACGGACGTCCGCTAACTAGAAGAACCGAGAAAAACCGGCGAATCCGAAAAAAAACTGATCTAGGGTTTCTAAAAAAACCGAACGGTCTTTATAAAAAAACCGGTGGCGGGGCACGGCGGCTACCTCCGGCGAGGCGAGGCAGCGGCGGGGCGGCGACGCTCGGTGGCGGCGCGGGCTGCGATGGTGGCGGCTGCAGGCGGCGGCGGCGGCAAGCGGTGCGGCGACTAGGCGGCGCGGGCGACGGTGGTGCGATGGGGTGTTGGGGCGGTGGGCGGCGGTATATAAAGGGCGGGGTGGAGCGGCTTGGAGGAGGGGGCAAGGCGCGGCGGCGGCGGCCTGGCTCGGTTGGGCCTTAGGCCCAGTCGGCGCGGGAACCCTTTCTTTTTAAAAATAATTTCATCGACCGAAATAAAATCCTAGAAAAATAAATAAAAATCTAAAAATGCCAAAATAAATTTTCACCGTCTAAATAAAATATTTAGAACGAGATGAACATTTTCTTGGCCCTAAAATGCAATTTTGAAAAACATGCAATTTTTCTAATGCAAACAAAATTGCAATAAAAAATCCAATAAAACAAACATTTGATTTTAATATTTTTCCTCTAATATTTCAATTATCTTGGAGAAGTCATATTATCTCCTCTCATATATTTTTGTATGAAATATTTTTTTGGAGAGAAAATAATTAAAACCAAAAATCCTCGTTTCAAAATTTGATAAAGATCAAATTTGAAAACCGGGAAATCCCCAACTCTCTCCGAAGGTCCTTGAGTTGCTTAGGATTTTGAGGACCGCGAGACGAAATGCGAATAAAATATGATATGCATGGATGACTATGTATAACATTCCAAATTGAAAATTTGGGATGTTACAAACCTACCCCCCTTAAGATGAATCTCGCCCTCGAGATTCGGGTTGGCTAGAAAATAGGTGTGGGTGGTCCTTGCGAAGATCATCCTCTCGTTCCCATGTGGCTTCATCCTCGGTATGGTGGCTCCACTGAACTTTACAAAACTTGATAACCTTACTGCGGGTGACTCTGCTGGCAAACTCAAGAATCTTAACTGGTTTTTCCTCGTAGGTCAAATCACTGTCCAACTGAATCGCCTCCAGGGGTACTGTATCTCTTAGTGGTATATCTGCCATCTCAGCATGACACTTCTTCAGCTGTGAAACGAGAAACACGTCATGAATTCCTGACAATCCCTCGGGTAACTCCAACTTGTAGGCAACTTCTCCCATCCGTTCCAAAATACGATACAGTCCTACAAATCTCGGGGCTAACTTTCCCTTAACTCCAAAATGTTTCACTCCTCGCAAGGGTGATACTCGCAGATATGCTCGGTCCCCAATTTCATAGGTTACCTCCTTGTGTTTTGAGTCAGCATAACTCTTCTGCCTGGACTGAGCAATCTTCAGTCTGTCGCGAATTAATTTAACCTTCTCCTCAGACTCCTTGATCAAGTCTGGTCCAAACAACTGTCGGTCTCCTACCTCGTCCCACATCAACGGTGTTCTGCACCTTCGTCCATACAGGGCTTCAAACGGTGCCATCTTCAAACTGGCTTGATATCTATTGTTGTATGAAAACTCTGCGTACGGCATATTGTCATCCCAACTAGATCCATAATCTAGCGCACAGGCTCTCAACATGTCCTCCAAAATTTGGTTGACTCTCTCTGTTTGTCCATCCGTCTGCGGGTGAAATGCTGTACTAAACTCCAATCTCGTTCCCAAGGTCTGGTGCAACTGGTGCCAAAACTTTGAGGTAAACTGTGTTCCTCGATCTGATACGATGGTCCTCAGAACTCCACGTAGACATACTATCCTGGACATATATATCTTGGCCAACTTTGCACTTGTATAGGTGGTTTTCACTGGGATGAAGTGAGCTACTTTGGTCAAGCGATCAACTACTACCCATATGGAATCATATCCTGCTTTGGTCCTGGGCAATCCGGTGATAAAGTCCATGCCCAGTTTATCCCACTTCCATTCGGGTATCGGCATAGGCTGTAACAGTCCTGCTGGCTTCTGATGCTCTGCCTTCACGCGCTGACATACATCACATACGGCTACATACTCGGCAATATCCTTCTTCATACCGGTCCACCGGAAACGTTCCTTCAAATCCAAATACATCTTGGTGTTTCCGGGGTGTATTGAGTATGGTGAGTCATGGGCCTCTTGAAGTATTAACTTCCTGATCTCTTGGTTATTGGGCACATAAACTCGGTCCTCAAACCATAGGGTATCGGGCTCATCCTCACGAAAACCTTTGGCCTTTCCTTTGCCCATCTTCTCCTTTATCTCAGCAATCTCTTTGTCATCCTTCTGAGCTTCCTGAATTTTGTCCAGCAATGTCGACTGGACCTCCATTGTTGCAATAAATCCTCTAGGAACAATCTCCAATCGAAGTTCCATGATGTCCTCTGCTAATTCCTGCGGCAGTCCCTTGCTTTCCAATATATTAGCATAACTCTTCCGGCTCAAAGCGTCGGCTACGACACTGGCCTTTCCTGGATGATAGTGTAGCTTCATGTCATAATCCTTTATAAGTTCCAACCATCTCCTCTGTCGAAGGTTCAGCTCCTTCTGGGTGAAAATGTACTTCAAATTCTTATGGTCCATGTACACAGCACAATGGTTTCCAATAAGGTAATGCCTCCAGGTCTTCAATGCATGCACTACGGCTGCTAACTCCAAATCATGCGTGGCATAGTTTAACTCATGAGGTTTTAGTTGTCGTGAGGCATACGAAACAACTCTTCCGTCCTGCATAAGCACACATCCAAGTTCTAAGCGTGAGGCATCGCAGTACACTTGGAACTCCTTATGTATATCTGGCAGTGTTAGCACTGGCGCTGTAGTCAAACGTTTCTTCAATTCCTGGAAACTTGCCTCGCAATCTTCTGTCCATTTAAACTTAGTATCCTTCTTCAATAGTTCAGTCATTGGCTTTGCAATCTTGGATAAATTCTCGATGAATCTCCGGTAGTATCCTGCGAGTCCAAGAAAACTGCGGATCTCGCTAACTGAAGTGGGTGCCAACCATTCAGTGACTGACTGAATTTTGCTGGGGTCTACTGCTATACCTTCTCCTGATATAACATGTCCAAGGAACCCAACTTCCTTCAACCAAAATTCGCATTTGCTAAACTTAGCATACAACTGGTGTTCCCTGAGTTTCTCGAGAACTAAGCGCAAATGCTCCTTGTGCTCCTCCTCGTTCTTCGAGTATACCATAATATCATCAATAAACACCACAACAAACTTGTCCAAATACTCCATGAACACCTTGTTCATCATGCTCATGAAATAGGCAGGGGCGTTAGTTAGTCCAAATGACATGACCGTGTACTCATATAATCCATATCGTGTTGTGAACGCTGTCTTCGGTATATCCTTCTCTTGTATCTTCAACTGATGATACCCCGATCACAAATCGATCTTCGAAAACACTTTAGCTCCTTGCAACTGATCAAACAGATCGTTGATCATCGGTAGTGGGTACTTGTTCTTAATCGTCACTTCATTTAATGCTCGATAATCAACAACCATCCTCAGGGATTTATCCTTCTTCTCAACCAAAAGTACTGGGGCTCCCCAAGGTGATGAACTTCTTCGGATGTATCCTTTCTTCAATAACTCCTTGATCTGTTTCTTAATTTCTTCTAGATCATTTGCGGGCATCCGATAGGGTCTCTTGGATATTGGTCCTGTACCTGGCAACAACTCTATCAAAAACTCAATGTCTCTATCCGGTGGCATGCCTGGTAACTCCTCTGGAAAAACATCTGGGTAATCCTTCACTACAGGCACTTCCTCCTGAACAACTCCCGTAAGGGCATTCACTTGACTCCTCCTAGGCACATGCCTAGATACATACTTAATCCTTTTCCCTTCCGGGGTGGTGAGATAAATCGACTTACTAGCACAGTCAATGCTTCCTCCAAATTTTGACATCCAGTCCATACCCAATATCACATCCAATCCTTGTGACTCCAAGATAATTAGGTCGGACGGAAAAACATGTGTACCAGTGGTTAAGGGTATCTGGTCACACCATCGACTAGCCATATACTCTGCTCCGGGTGAACTCACTAAAAGAGGGGTCCTAAGGGTTTGGGTTGGTAGTTTAAACTTATCCACGAACCCCCTTGATATGTATGAATGCGATGCACCAGTATAGAAAAGAACAAGAGCGGTAAATGACTTAACCAAAAACTTACCTATTACCGCGTCCGGCTGCTCTTCAACCACCTCCACGTTAACATGGTTCACTTGTCCTTTGTTGAATGGGTTTGGCTTCTTCCCAGCGCTCCCATTTCCATTTCCATTCTTTCCTTCAGGGCACTCCGTGGCGTAGTGTCCAGTCTTCCCGCACTTGAAACGAGTAACATGACTTAAGTCCCTTTTGGCGGGTGTGGCTGGGTTGGGGCGGTTATGATTATTGTTGGTTCCGTTCCCATTCCCATTCTTAGATCCATTGTGGTTATGTGATCCTCCTCCAGTGTGGTTGTGACCTCCATGGTTATGAACAAGTCCTCCCGAGTTCGGGGTTAGGCGAGGTTTCTGCTGAGCTCCTGAGGTATACTTTCCTTGTCCATACTTCCTCTTGCGGCTCTCAATCTGTTGCTGCTTCCCTTCAATCATAAGAGACTTATCTACCAACTCCTGGTAGTTGTTGAAGGTTGCTACCATCAACTGCATACTCATCTCATCATTCAGCCCTTCCATAAACTTCTCCTGCTTCGCGGCATCTGTGGCCACATCATTAGGGGCGTAGCGAGATAACTTGCTAAACTCATCCACGTACTGAGCCATAGTACGGTTCCCCTGGCGTAGGTTGCGGAACTCCCGCTTCTTCATTTGCATAGCTCCAGTGGAGACATGGGCTGTGCGGAAAGCTTGCTGAAACTGGTCCCAAGTGACATTGGCTATAGGAAAAGTGGCTGTGTAATTCTCCCACCATGAGGCTGCTGGTCCATCCAATTGATGTGCGGCAAAGCGCACTCTCTCAGCATCTGTGCAACCTGCGGTGGTCAACTCCCTTACAATACGGCGTAGCCAATCGTCCGCAACTATGGGCTCGGTGCTACTGGTAAACACCGGTGGATGTAACCTTAGAAAACGGGCTAGGCTGTCCACGGGAGGCGGGTTGTTGTTGTTATTGTTGTTGTTGCCCTGATTCTGAACTAGCAATTGCATCAACATATTCTGCTGTTGGATCAACTGGGTGAGCTCCGGTGGGAAGGCAAAACCGGTGTCACGTCTCGGAGGCATCTGAGGGTTTAGATGGAAGAGATTAGAATAGAGAAGGGGTCTAATAAGAGAACACTACCCATATGCACATGAGACAAACACAATCATTTCACTCAATCAATCAAGCAAGGGCATACAAATGATCTAGAACTATCGCACAAGTGCTCAACTACTACTAAATACATGGGGGAATACTAGTGATATATGGTAGTCATTTAGAAATTTTGATCGGTGGAAGACTCCATGATGTCTGCTCCAGCTTCGTCTTCATAGTCATCATCACTAGGATCGGAATCGGTGTCGTCGATGATGATGTAGTCCTCGGGGCGTATCTCCTTGGGTTCTTCTTCTTCTATTGGTGCTGGTCCTCCCATGAATACTCCGATCTTCTTGACTAGGTCGTCATTCTTCTCCAGTAGTGTCTTGATTTCCTCCTCATATCCATCGCGTACAAACTTGAGTTCTTCCTCCAGCTCGAGGATTCTAGTCTTCGCCTTCTTTAAGTCCATCATGTCCACGCACATCTGGTTTTCCTGACGTCGGATGTGCTGGTTTAACTCCTGGATGAAAGCTGCAATGGATCTATCCTTCCTGGTGCTGATTACTTCCCATTGCTCATCTCGGCGCCCACATATTTGGTAAATAGTGTCCTTAAGCTCCCTGTTGTAAACTTCTCCAATGCGTCCAATGGTAATGTGGGCTACCATGCTCTTGCCTAGACTCCAGGTGGGTGCTTCGAAAGAAAACTCTATGGGTTTAGAAGTTGGCGAGAACGTCCTTCCTGGAACTTGTACTTGAATCCTCCAGCGCTCCTCTTCAGGTAAAGTGGCGTTGTACGTCCCGGTGAAGCTTGGTATTTCAATGTTCAAGTACCTAGTGACTTCCTTCAAGTGGCGTTCAAAAGATGTGTCTTCATCCGGTTGTGCAAACTTGTTCTTCATCTCCGTCATCCTAAAGAGTAGAAAATTGAGAGGAGTCAGAAATGAGAAGAGAAATGTGACCTAGGGTTTATCTTAGTAGTCGTGTCCTACACTCAGTGTGTGCTCTGATACCATCTTGTAGCGACCCGACCTCAGATGGTCAAGTCTCTGTGCTTCAGTGTCATCCCTAGATCGGTAATTCTGACACACACAGTACTCGAAGAATTTATAACAGAGTAGCAATCACACACTTATTACATCGAACGTCTCAAGAGAGAACTTATTACAATAATATGGCTTAAGGCCATCTAATACGATAACAACGGAAGGCTTGGAAGATAAAGTGAGTCCATCAACTCCAACGGCATAGCTGAGCTGCACAGCAACGACCTAACGAACCTTACTCCTCGTCTGAAAAGTCTGCAACATAATACGTTGCAGCCCGAAAACGGGTCAGCACATGGAATATGCCGGCAAAGTAACACAGTAGAGTAAGAACAAAATAATGCTATCACTACATGCATATTTGGCTGGTGGAAAGCTCTATGGTTACAGTTTTGCGAAAAGCCAATTTTTCCCTACAACAAAGGAATAGATTTTAATTTAACTATCATGGTAGTTGAAACATCATTGAGAAGGTTCCTCCAACTCAATCCCAATTAAAGTGATTAACACCCCAACAATATTAGTTAAACATGATGAGATACTTTTGATAACCCAAGTACTAGATACTCAAGAATTGTCCATAACCGGGGACACGGCTAACCATGATTAGATTGTACACTCTGCAGAGGTTTGTGCACTTTTCCCCACAAGACTCGATCTCCTCCATTGGATTTCTCGCACTACAGGGTGTTTGAGAAACGGATGACCGAGACACAGTCTTTCAGAAACATTAACTCTCTACTCCGGACAGACCATACCAAACTGTGACGCCCGGATAGTTACGCTACAGTAATCCCACGTTAACGATGCTGAGTCACCACGATTATCGTTGTTAATCTTGCGATGATTCAAATCCCGTTCAAATTTCAAATTTAAAAATCAAGTCAAACAGTTAAAGTTTTCAAAAGTCAAAACTAAAATGTTCTAAATGTAACAAATAATTCATAAGTAATGTTGGTGGAGGAACCACATTTTTATAAAATGTCTAAATGCATTCAAATAATTAAAACTGTAGGTAAAACAAATAAATAAATGTGTTGGTATTTTATAAAATACTAAACTATATTATTTGGGGGTTAAACCTTTTTGTGGCAGAGGTATAATTAGTGTTACTATTTAAGATACAACTTTTATGTTTTATAAAACTAGAATAAAATAAAACAGTAAAAGAAAAGGAACAAAAAAAGAAAGAAGAAATTACAGCCCCCCCCTTGCTGGGCCTCGGCCCAGATGGCCTCGGGGCCAATCAGGCCGGCCCAGCCGGCCCCTCCTCTCTCTCCTTATCCCCCTGGATCGGGATCGATCCCCTCTCTCCCCTCGTCTCCCCTAGCGCGCACCCGCACCGCCGCTTGACGCCGTCATCGGAGATCACCACGCCGGAGCCGCCCCGCCACCTCGCCGTCGTCGGTGCCGCCACGCCGTCTCCATCGCCCGCACCTCGACGTCGCCCCGGACCGCCCCGACATCGTCGGTGCCGCCTTACTGGACGGCCCCGACCTCGTCGCCGCCGTCCGTCTACCTCAGGCCCTCCCCGAGCACGCGCTTACACAACTACAGGCTCGATGTGAGCCTCTTCCCCTCCCCTCTCCCTCGCGCGACCCCTCCTGCCCGCGTTGCGCGTGCTCGCGCTCGTCGCCGCGGCCCTCGCACCAGCCATCGCCCCGCGCGCTCCTGGCCACCGCGCTGCCCGCGCCCACCGGCGTCGTTCGGCTTCCGCGCCCGTTGTCCCCCTGACGCCGCGCACCCGTAGTCACGCGGCTCCGCCGCAACCACCTCCTGCCATCCCTCGCGCGCGCGCCATGCCGCGGCCTTGTCCCCGCACCGCGCCTGGGCCGCGTGCCCCGCTCACGCCCTGGTTGTGCTCCGGCACCACCGCGCGTTGCTCGTCTCCGCCTCTGGCTCCCGCCGCTCCGGCCACTCGCCGTGGCCTCGCCACTTCCACCGGAGGCGGACAGCCCCCGTCTCTGCGGGCGGGCGTCCTGGCGCCCCGCACCTGATCCACCGCCCGCGCCCGTTTGGCCCTGTGGGCCACTGCCCAGTGGGGCCCCCCCACCCACGCCCCTGTTAAAAAAAAGAATAAAGAACATAATAAAATTAATTAATTAATTAATTAATTAGTTAGTTAACTTAATTAGATCTGTTAAATTAACCTAATCACTTATTAAACTAACTAATCCTGTTTAGTTAACCTAAGTCAATGACAACCGGGACCCACGCGTCAGTTTGACCAAGTCAACTGACTGTTGACTGCTGACATCACCCTGATGTCATGCTGACATCATAATGGCATTTCCAAATTAATTTTATTCTGTTAATTTCAAAAATGATTTAAAACTTTGAAAATTAATATAAATTAAACCATAGCTCGGATGAAAAAACTTTGTACATGGAAGTTGCTCAGAACGACGAGACGAATCCGGATGCGCAGCCCGTTTGTCCGCCACACATCCCTAGCATAGCAAACACACAACTTTTCCCCTCTGATTCATCTATCCAAAAACGCGAAACACCGGGGATACTTTCCCGGATGTTTCCCCCCTTCACCGGTATCACCTCATACCGCGTTAAGGCAACCCTAGCACCGATACTTGTCATGTCATGCATCGCTATGCATCTGTTTGCTTAATATTTATTGTTTCTTCCCCCTCTTCTCTCGCTAGACACTGAGACCGACGCCGCTGCTACCCAGTACGACTACGGTGTTGACGACCCCTCTCTCTCTCTTGCCAGAACAACCAGGCAAGCCCCCCTGATCACCAGATATCGCCTACTCTCCTCTATACTGCTTGCATTAGAGTAGTGTAGCATGTTACTGCTTTCCGTTATTCCTATCCTGATGCATAGCCTGTCCTTGCTACTACTGTTGTTACCATTACCTGCTATCCTACTGCTTAGTATAGGATGCTAGTGTTCCATCAGTGGCCCTACACTCTTGTCCGTCTGCCATGCTATACTACTGGGCCGTGATCACTTCGGGAGGTGATCACGGGCATATACAATATACTTTACACAGTTACCTTACCTGTGATACTGTTCGGAGATGGGGGCTGAAGGGGCAGGTGGCTCCATCCAGGTAGTGGTGGGCCTGGGTTCCCGACGGCCCCCGACTGTTACTTTGAGGCGGAGCGACAGGGTAGGTTGAGACCACCTAGGAGAGAGGTGGGCCTGGCCCTAGTCGGCGTTCGCAGATACTTAACACGTTTAACGAGATCTTGGTATTTGATCTGAGTCTGGCTACTGGCCTATACGCACTAACCATCTACGCGGGGACAGTTATGGGCACTCGACGTCGTGGTATCAGCCGAAGCCTTCGTGACATCAGCGACTGAGTGGCGCGCGCCGGATTGGACCGTAAGCCTGCTCTTGTATTAAGGGGGCTAGTTCTGCTTCCGGCCGTGTTCGCAACGTGCAGGTGTGCAAAGGGCGATGGGCCCAGACCCCTGTGCCATAGGATTTAGACCGGCGTGCTGACCTCTCTGTTGTGCCTAGGTAGGGCTGCGACGTGTTGATCTTCCGAGGCCGGGCATGACCCAGGAAAGTGTGTCCGGCCAAATGGGATCGAGCGTGTTGGGTTATGTGGTGCACCCCTGCAGGGAAGTTAATCTATTCGAATAGCCGTGATCTTCGGTAACAGGACGACTTGGAGTTGTACCTTGACCTTATGACAACTAGAACTGGATACTTAATAAAACACACCCTTCCAAGTGCCAGATACAACCGGTGGTCGCTCTCTCACAGGGCGACGAGGGGAGGATCATCGGTTAGGATTATGCTATACGATGCTACTTGGAGGTCTTCAGTCTACTCTCTTCTACATGCTGCAAGACGACGGCTGCCAGAAGCGTAGTCTTCGAAAGGACTAGCTATCCCCCTCTTATTCCGGCATTCTGCAGTTCAGTCCACATATGATAGCCTTATTCCAGTTGATACCAATGCATACATATGTAGTGTAGCTCCTTGCTTGCGAGTACTTTGGATGAGTACTCACGGTTGCTTTCTCCCCCTCTTTTCCCCTTTCCTTTCTTTCTGGTTGTCGCAACCAGATGCTGGAGTCCAGGAGCCAGATGCCACCGTTGATGACGACTACTACTACTCCGGAGGTGCCTACTACTACGTGATGCCCGCTGACGACGACCAGGAGTAGTTAGGAGGATCCCAGGCAGGAGGCATGCGCCTCTTTCGATCTGTATCCCAGTTTGTGCTAGCCTTCTTAAGGCAAACTTGTTTAACTTATGTCTGTACTCAGATATTGTTGCTTCCGCTGACTCGTCTATGATCGAGCTCTTGTATTCGAGCCCTCGAGGCCCCTGGCTTGTAATATGATGCTTGTATGACTTATTTTATTTGTAGAGTTGTGTTGTGATATCTTCCCGTGAGTCCCTGATCTTGATCGTATACGTTTGCGTGTATGATTAGTGTACGATTAAATTGGGGGCGTCACAAGTCTACATCCCACTACCTACTGATCTGCCTCTTCAAGAGCTTCACGTAACTTACTCAACTATGCTAGAGCCCATAATAGCTTGTAGCTGCACACGGAAGTTTCTAGCATGAATCATCTCAGTTTCCTTTGAGCCTGGGTGGCGGTCCATAGGAAGATCACACGGGTACTCCGGGATTTCCAAAAAAATACAGGCAACATTGGGTACTCCAGGTGCCTCAATCCACCCAGTTGTTTGATTAAGTTGCCACCTTAAGTTGAACCATTAATTTAACAAGCTCACATCTGTCATGTATTTCACTCAAACCCAAACCACGTCTACGAGCATAACATAGCATAGTATATAAGCAACGCGTAGAGTAACTCCCAAGGGTTTGAATGTAACAGGGCAATAGGTTCTACCTCATCAACTACTTCCCAACCCACAAGTTAATGACATCCTAATCATGCAATGTTTGAGGATTGGAACTAATGCATAAAAACTGGGTGATAAAAGGGTATGATCAAAGTGTTACTTGCCTTGCTGACGATCTGCGAAACCTAGGGACTCGTAGTAGCACGCTCCGCACTCCGGATGTTCTATCGCAAGCAAACAATAGCATACATAAGTAACAAGAAATGATGCACACGCAAAACTCAAATAAAATAGGTTGACCAAAAAGTTCAAATCAAGAACTACGGTTCGCAAAAAGAATCAAATCAAAAGGAGCAACGAAACTCAAACGGCGAAAGAAAGAAGCTTCGTTTACTAATCTAAAACTAGGTCAAATTTTACAGTAGAGAAAACTTGTTTGAGTTGGTTAAACGGAAAGAGGGTTTCGAGATGAACCTCTAGGCGCTTGAATCGCCTGATTCCGACTAACGAGCGAAAAGATAAACAGAAACTAAGATCAGATCAGAAATCGCGATCAGAGAAAATCATGGAATAAATCCGATAAAAGAAAACTGACGAACAGACTAACGAACGAGCGTTCGTTAGCTGTATCTAACGGGCGAAGAACCGTTCGTTAAAATGAACGTTCGGACGAACGTCCGCTAACTAGAAGAACCGAGAAAAACCGACGAATCCAAAAAAACGGATCTAGGATTTCAAAAAAACCGAATGGTCTTTATAAAAAAACCGGCGGCGGGGCGCGACGGCTACCTCCGGCGAGAGGTCCAGCGAGGCGAGGCAGCGGCGGGGCGGCGGCTTGCGGGGCGGCGGCGCGGGTTGCGGCGGTGGCGGCGGCGACGACGGCAAGCGGCGTGGCGGCTAGGCAGCGCGGGCAGTGGGGCTAGGTGGCGCGGGCGGCGGTGGTGCGGTGGGGTGTTGGGGCGGCGGGGCGGCGGTATATAAAGGGCGGGGCGGGGCGGCTTGGAGGAGGGGGCAAGGCGCGACGGCGGAGAGGAGTCTGGCTCGGACTCCTAGTCCGAGTCTGCGGCGACGGCGCTCGCGGGGAAGGCGGCGGCGGCCTGGCTCGGCTGGGCCTTAGGCCAAGTCGGCGCGGGAACCCTTTTTTTAAAAATAGTTTCACCGACCGAAATAAAATCCTAGAAAAATAAATAAAAATCTAAAAATGCCAAAATAAATTTTCACCGTCTAAATAAAATATTTAGAACGAGATGAACATTTTCTTGGCCCTAAAATGCAATTTTGAAAAACATGCAATTTTTCTAATGCAAACAAAATTGCAATAAAAAAATCCAATAAAACAAATATTTGATTTTAATATTTTTCCTCCAATATTTCAATTATCTTGGAGAAGTCATATTATCTCCTCTCATATATTTTTGTATGCAATATTTTTTTGGAGAGAAAATAATTAAAACCAAAAATCCTCGCTTCAAAATTTGATAAAGATCAAATTTGAAAACCGGGAAATCCCCAACTCTCTCCGAAGGTCCTTGAGTTGCTTAGGATTTTGAGGATTTCGAGATGAAATGCGAATAAAATATGATATGCATGGATGACTATGTATAACATTCCAAATTAAAAATTTGGGATGTTACAAGGATGCATAAAACAGTCCATCCGATAAACGCCAATCATTGAAGGCAAGCCAAGATATTTGTCAGATAAAGTTCCTATCATGATATCCATAATTTGGCATACATGTGATTTCATCTCAAAACGTGTGTTAGTACTGAAATAAATGGATGATCTGGCCAAACTCGCCAATTGTCCCGAGGCTGCACGATAAGCATGTAATATCCTCTTCAGAGACACAACATTTGTAGTGTCTGCCTTCATTAAGCTCAAAGAGTAATCATCAAATAATAGGTGGGAATTTTTTGGAGAGTCTCCGCAAACCTGGACTCCCATCAATCCCCCCTGATTCTCTTCATGTTCGATTAAAGAAGTTAGTCCTTCAGTACAAAGAAGAAATCATAATGTTAAGAGATTGCACTAGTGAAAGTATGAACACTAGGCCTTGTTTCTAAGCATTGATACATCATTTTCACACACTTTTGTTACTTGCTACCTTGCTGTTTTTATTTGTTCAAAATATAAAAAGCTATTTCTACCATTCATATTACACATCTATCATCACCTCTTCGCCGAACTAGTGCACCTATACATACGACAATTGTATTGGGTGTGTTAACGTTGGGGACACAAGAGACTACTTTTATTTGCTCACAGGATTGTCTAAGAGAGAATCATCTTCATCCTACACATCCCACAGACTGATAAACCTTAGGTCATCCACTTGAGGGAAATTTGCTGTAGTCCTACAAAACTCTGCCTTGGAGGCCCAACCAAGTCTATAAGAATAAAGTTGCGTAGTAGACATGATTCTCGCCTTTTTCCCTAGAGGTGGCCCTGACTTATCGAACCCACGAGTGGCTGGTGCCCTTTAAGCTAGGGTTTCAAACAAGCTTTTGGAAGAGAATAAATTCTAGCTTTTGACCGGATCGTATATATGGCTGACACTGAAAACACTTATAATAAAAAATAGGCATGAGCATGAGGTCTTATGCTTACAACCATATATTTGTGCCGGCATCATCATGATCTTAATTTGTGCTCTGGAAGTCACCCATCAAGATGTGCTTGCTGCGTATCAAAGTGGGTGGGTGTCCAAATTACGTCTTGACCGGCACAAATCCTCCATCAAGAGTCTATTGTCAATCGGAAGCCCTATCCATTGCACGGGGTTTGCCCCACCACCGGTCATTGAACAAAAGGAGTTTTCTTCATGTCTATGTTTTACCGAAACTACTGGGTCACAAGCTTAAGGGAATCACGATCATTGTGCTAAGCTAACGGATGGGTCATGTCAATCACATCATTCTCTAATGATGTGATCCCGTTTATCAAATGACAACTCATGTCTATGGTTAGGAAACTTAACCATCTTTGATTAACGAGCTAGTTAATGTAGAGGCATACTAGTGACACTCTGTTTGTCTATGTATTCACACATGTACTAAGTTTCTGGTTAATACAATTCTAGCATGAATAATAAACATTTATCATGATATAAGGAAATATAAATAACAACTTTATTATTGCCTCTAGGGCATATTTCTTTCAAAAACTTGATACATGTGTGAATACATAGACAAAACAAAGTGTCCCTAGTGTGCCTCTACTTGACTAGCTTGTTAATCAAAGATGGTTAAGTTTCCTAACCAATGACATGTGTTGTCATTTGATGAACGTGATCACATCATTAGGAGGAGGATGTGATGGACAACACCCATCCGTTAGCTTAGCATAATGATCATTAAGTTTTATTGCTATTGCTTTCTTCATGACTTATACATATTCCTCTGACTATGAGATTATGCAACTTCCGAATACCGTAGGAACACCTTGTGTGCTATCAAACATCACAACGTAACTGGGTGATTATGAAGATGTTCTACAAGTGTCTCCGAAGGTGTTTGTTGGGTTGGCATAGATCGAGATTAGGATTTGTCACTCTGAGTATCGGAGAGGTGTCTCTGGGCCCTCTCGTTAATGCACATCACTATAAGCCTTGCAAGCAATGTGACTAATGAGTTATTTACGGGATGATGCATTACGGAAGGAGTAAAGATACTTGCCGGTAACGAGATTGAACTAGGTATGATGATACCGATGATCGAATCTCGGGCAAATAACATACCAATGACAAAGGGAATAACGTATTGTTGTTATTGCGGTTTGACTGATAAAGATCTTCGTAGAATATGTAGGAACCAATATGAGCATCTAGGTTCCGCTATTGGTTATTGACCGGAGATGTGTCTCGGTCATGTCTACATAGTTCTCAAACCCATAGGGTCCGCACGCTTAACGTTTGATGATGATTTGTATTATGAGTTATGTGTTTTGGTGACGGAAGATTGTTCGGAGTCCCGGATGAGATCACAAACATGACGGAGAGTCTCGAAATGGTCGAGATGTAAAGATTGATATATTGGACGATAGTATTCGGACACCGGAATGGTTTGGGGACGTTTTGGATATTTATCGGAGTACCGAGGGGTTACCGAAACCCCCCGGGGAAGTAATGGGCCTTCATGGGCCATAGGGGAGAAAGAGAGGGGAGCCCGCAGGGTGGCCCCCCCAAGGGTGTCCGAATTGGACAAGGGGGAGGGGGCGCGGCCCCCCTTCCTCTTTCCCTCTCCCTCTCCCTCTCCTTCCCTTTTCCCTTCCGATGAGAACGAAAAACAAGGGGGCGAATCCTACTAGGAGTGGAGTCCTAGTAGGACTCTGATACGTCTCCGTCGTATCTACTTTTCCAAAGACTTTTGCCCTTGTTTTGGACTCTAACTTGCATGATTTGAATGGAACTAACCCGGACTGACGCTGTTTTTAGCAGAATTGTCATGGTGTTATTTTTGTGTAGAAATAAAAGTTCTCGGAATGACATGAAAATCAACGGAGATAATTTTTGGAATATATAATAAATACTGGAAGAAAGTCCATGTCAGGGGGCCCACACCCTGTCCACGAGGGTGGGGGCGTGCCCTACCCCCTGGGCGCGCCCCTGCCTCGTGGGCCCCCTGATGCTCCACCGACGTCCACCTTGACTCCATATATTCACTTTCAGGGAGAGAAAAATCAGAGAGAAGGATTCATCGCGTTTTACGATACGGAGCCGCCGCCAAGCCCTAAACTCTCTCGGGAGGGCCAATCCGGAGTCCGTTCGGGGCTCCAGAGAGGGGAATCCGTCGCCATCATCATCATCAACCTTCCTCCATCACCAATTTCATGATGCTCACTGCCGTGTGTGAGTAATTCCATCGCAGGCTTGCTGGACGGTAATGGGTTGGATGAGATTTATCATGTAATTGAGTTAGTTTTGTTAGGGTTTGATCCCTAGTATCCACTATGTCCTGAGATTGATGTTGCTATGACTTTGCGATGCTTAATGCTTGTCACTAGGGCCCGAGTGCCATGATTTCAGATCTGAACCTATTATGTTTTCATGAATATATGTGAGTTCGTGATCCTATCTTGCAAGTCTATAGTCACCTATTATGTGTTATGATCCGTTAACCCCGAAGTGACAATAATCGAGATACTTACCGGTGATTACCGTAGTTTGAGGAGGTCATGTATTCACTATGTGTTAATGCTTTGGTCCGGTACTCTATTAAAAGGAGGCCTTAATATCCCTTAGTTTCCAATAAGACCCCGCTGCCATGGGAGGGTAGGACAAAAGATGTCATGCAAGTTCTTTTCCATAAGCACGTATGACTATATTCAGAATACATGCCTACATTACATTGATGAACTGGAGCTAGTTCTGTGTCACCTTAGGTTATGACTGTTACATGATCGATCGCATCCGGCATAATTCTCCATCACCGATCCAATGCCTACGAGCTTTTCATATACTGTTCTTCGCTTATTTACTTTTCCGCTGCTACTGTTACAATCACTACAAAACCCAAAAATATTACTTTTGCTACCGTTACCTTTTGCCACCATTACCACTACTATCATATTACTTTGGTACTAAATACCTTGCTGCAGATATTAAGTTTCTAGGTGTTGTTGAATTCACAACTCAATTGCTAATACTTGAGAATATTCTTTGGCTCCCCTTGTGTCGAATCAATAAATTTGGGTTGAATACTCTACCCTCGAAAACTGTTGCGATCCCCTATACTTGTGGGTATCAAGAACATTTTCTGGCGCCGTTGCCGAGGAGCATAGCTCTATTCTTTGAGTCACTTGGGATTTGTATCTGCTTATCATTATGAAGAATTTGAAAGATCAAAGAACCAAGATTTTTCCCTGAACTACGAGGGGAGGTAAGAAACTGCCATCTAGCTCCGCACTTGATTCACCTTCTATTTTGAGTAAGCTTGCGACACCTAAACCTGCTTCTGCTATTAATTCTGATATGTCGCATGTTATTGATGATGCCACTTCTGCTATGCATGATACTTATGATGAAACTACTTCTATGCTTGATACTACTGTGCCACTAGGTGAATTTCTTGATGAACAACTTGCTAGGGCTAGAGAGAATGAAATTATTGAAACTGATAATATTAATGAAAGTGATGACGAAGATTCTCCCCTAGATATGAATTGCCTGTTGTTCCAGAGGGTTATGTTATGGATGAAGAAACTGCTAGAGACTTTCTTGCGTGCAATGATAGAAGTGATCTTAAGAAACTATTAGCTAAGCTGAAAGAAAAATCTCTGAATGCTAGAATGAAATATGATCCTGCTTATGCTACTTCACCTATCTTTATTACTGATAAGGATTATGATTTCTCTATTGATCCTGAGATAATTACTTTGGTTGAATCCGATCCTTTTTATGGCTATGAATCTGAAACTGTTGTGGCACATCTTACTAAATTAAACGATATAGCTACCCTGTTCACTAATGATGAGAAAACTCGCTACTATTATATCCTTCGATTATTTCCATTCTCATTAAAGGGTGATGCTAAGATATGGTTTAATTCTCTTGATCCTGGTTGTGTGTGTAGTCCCCAGGATATGATTTACTACTTCTCTGCTAAATATTTCCCCACTCATAAGAAACAAGCCGCTTTAAGGGAAATATATAATTTTGTGCAAATTGAAGAAGAGAGTCTCCCACAAGCTTGGGGGAGGCTTCTCCAATTACTTAATGCTTTGCCTGATCATCCTCTCAAGAAAAATGAAATACTTGATATCTTTTATAATGGACTAACCGATGCTTCCAGAGACCACCTGTATAGTTGTGCTGGTTGTGTTTTCAGGGAAAGAACAGTTGATCAAGCTGAAATTCTATTGAATAATATGTTGACCAATGAAAATAATTGGACACTTCCTGAACCAACTCCTAAGCTAACTCCGAAGAAAAGGGGTATTCTACTTATCAGTCCTGAAGATATGCAAGAGGCAAAGAAATCTATGAAAGAAAAAGGTATAAAAGCTGAAGATGTTAAGAATTTACCTCCTATTGAAGAAATACATGGTCTTAATTCACCACCTATTGAAGAAATATCCGGTCATGATAACCCCACACGGGTAGTAAAGGTAAACTCTCTCAATAGATATGATAAAGCTGAAATCCCTCCTGCTAAGTTTGCTAGCCAATGTTTGGATGAATTTGATAACTTTATGGTTAAACAAGAAAACTTCAATGCTTATGTCGGTAGACAATTGAAACATAATGCTTATATGATTGAACACTTGATTGATTATATGGCTAGTGTTAAAGGTGAACTTAAACTTATTAGTAAACATGCTTCTATGGTTACCACTCAAGTAGAACAAGTACTTAAAGCTCAGAATGATTTGCTCAATGAATTGAGTAGTAAGAATAATGAATTTTCTGTTAGAGTTGCAACTAGAGGAGGTAAAGTGACTCAGGAACCTTTGTATCCTGAAGGCCACCCTAAGAGAATTGAGAAAGATTCTCAGAGAGATAACATTGATGCACCTAGTCCTTCTAAGAGGAAGAAAAAGAAAAATGATAGGACTTTGCCTGCTTCTAGTGAACCTGTTGTAGACACACCTGAGAATCCAAATGATATTTCTATTTCTGATGCTGAAACACAATCTGGTAATGAACATGAACCTAGTGATAATGTTAATAATGATGTTCATGTTGATGCTCAACCTAGCAATAATAATGATGTAGAAATTGAACCTGTTGTTGGTCTTGATAACCCACAATCAAAGAATCAACGTTATGATAAGAGAGACTTTGTTGCTAGGAAGCACGATAAAGAAAGAGAACCATGGGTTCAGAAACCCATGCCTTTTCCTCCTAAACCATCCAAGAAAAAGGATGATGAGGATTTTGAGCGCTTTGCTGAAATGGTTAGACCTATCTTTTTGCGTATGCGTTTGACTGATATGCTTAAAATGGATCCTTATGCTAAGTATATGAAGGATATTGTTACTAATAAAAGAAAGATACCGGAAGCTGAACTTCCACCATGCTTTCTAATTACACTTTTAAGGGTGGAATACCAAAGAAACTAGGAGATCCAGGAGTACCAACTATACCATGCTCCATTAAAAGAAACTATGTTAAAACTACTTTATGTGATCTTGGAGCCGGCGTTAGTGTTATGCCTCTCTCTTTATATCGTAGACTTGATTTGAATAAGTTGACACCTACTGAAATATCTTTGCAAATGGCTGATAAATCAACTGCTATATCTATCGGTATTTGTGAGGATGTGCATGTTGTGGTTGCAAACGTTACTATTTTAACGAACTTTATTATTCTTAATATTCCCGAGGACGATAGTATGTCTATTATTCTTGATAGTATGTCTGTTATACTGCAGGGGCTATTATTGATTGCAACAAAGGCAATGCCACTTTTCATGTTAATGGTAATGAGCATATGGTACACTTTTCGAGGAAACAACCTCAAGTCCACAGTATCAATTCTGTTGGAAAAATTCCATTGATTACTATTGGAGGTTTTAAATTTCCTCTTCCTATTGTCAAGAAGAAATATGATATTCTTATTGTTGGGGATGTGCATATCCCCGTTGAGGTAACCTAGTGTTATTCGAAAATTCTCCGGTTTCATGTTATTCGAAATGAGTTTGTTAACAAGACCTGATCAACCTTGTTAGTGGATTCCTTTTTATGAGCATGAGATGGATGAATTTAGAAAACACAACTCTCTGTACCCTGTTTTTACTTTCTGTTATTTATATTACATAAAGCAAAAATAGTATTTTCTGTCTATTTTCTGAATTATCCGTGCAATAAAAAATACCTCAAAAATAAAAGTTCTTCAAATGCCCTAAAAATAAATATGATTTTTTCTAGAATATTTGAGAATATCTGGCACTGAGAACTCATCAGGGGGAGCAAGCACCTGGCCACGAGGGTCCAGGGCGCGCCCACCCCCTGGGCGCGCCCCCTGCCTCGTGGGCCCATGGTGGCTCCCCTCCACTTATTACATCCACCACACACTCCTTCTGCCTCCCAAAAAATCACCAACCAGCTCAAGCACGAGTTCTAGCTCATCTTGCTGCCATTTTCGATCTCCTAGCTCAAAGCTCCATCCACAAAACTACTTTGGGGGATTGTTCTTTGGTATGTGACTCCTCCAATGGTCCAATTAGTTTTTGTTCTAGTGCTTTATTAGTTGCAATTTTTTGCTGCTTAGGTGACCCTGTTCTTGATCTTGCATGTCAAATTTATATGGTCAAAAGTAGTTTTAATGCATGATATTGCCTCTAGGCACTTGTAGGAGTAGTTGCTATCAATTTTGTTGAGTTTGGTTCACTTTTATTTTGAGTTGCTAAAAATTTCAGAAAATTTCAAAAAAAGATGAAGAGATTTTTGAGGGGCTCATTGATACGTCTCCAACGTATCTATAATTTTTGTTTGTTCCATGCTATATTATATTCCGTTTTGGACATTAATGGGCTTTATTATACACTTTTATATTATTTTTGGGACTAACCTATTAACCGGAGCCCTAGCCTAGAATTGCTGTTTTTTTTGCCTATTTTAGGGTTTCACAGAAAAGGAATATCAAACGAGTCCAAACGGAATGAAACCTTCGGGAACGTGATTTTCGGAACGAACATGATCCAGAGGACTTGGACCCTATGTCCAGCAATCAACGAGGAAGGCACGAGGTAGGGGGGCGCGCCTACCCCCCAGGCGCGCCCTCCACCCTCGTGGGCCCCCTGTTGCTCCACCGACGTACTCCTTCCTCCTATATATACCTACGTACCCCCAAACTACCAGATACGGAGCCAAAACCCTAATTCCACCGCCGTAACTTTCTGTATCCACGAGATCCCATCTTAGGGCCTGTTCCGGAGCTCCGTCGGAGGGGGCATTGATCACGGAGGGCTTCTACATCAACACCATAGCCTCTCCGATGAAGTGTGAGTAGTTTACCTCAGACCTTCGGGTCCATAGTTATTAGCTAGATGGCTTCTTCTCTCTTTTTGGATCTCAATACAATGTTCTCCCTGAGGGAGTCCTGGATTAGGGGGTGTCCGGATAGCCGGACTATACCTTCGGCCGGACTCCTGGACTATGAAGATACAATATTGAAGACTTCGTCCCATGTCCGGAAGGGACTTTCCTTGGCGTGGAAGGCAAGCTTGGCGGTACGGATATGTAGATCTCCTACCATTGTAACCGACTCTGTGTAACCCTAGCCCTCTCCGATGTCTATATAAACTGGAGGGTTTTAGTCCGTAGGGACAACAATCATACCATAGGCTAGCTTCTAGGGTTTAGCCTCCTTGATCTCGTGGTAGATCTACTCTTGTACTACCCATATCATCAATATTAATCAAGCAGGAGTAGGGTTTTACCTCCATCGAGAGGGCCCGAACCTGGGTAAAAACATCGTGTCCCTTGTCTCCTGTTACCATCCGCCTAGACGCACAGATCGGGACCCCCTACCCGAGATCCGCCGGTTTTGACACCGACATTGGTGCTTTCATTGAGAGTTCCTCTGTGCCGTCGCCATCAGGAAGGATGCCTCATACCGTCTTTAAAGACGGCACCGTTGCTAAGGGAGCTTTGGCTGTCGGCCAAACTCTCCGGCTAGGTGGTTTCCTTATGACCGCCTGTTCGGCTGCTGTGCCGACGATGACCTCTTGGGTCATCGAAAGCAATCTTCACGTCAGCTCGGAATTTGCCGAGCAGCTAGATCCAATGGAGCTATCTTCCCTAAATGAGCTCTTGGATCGCATCGCCGCCCTGGGAGTCGCTACGGATTACGATCAGATTGGGCCTAAACCCGATCTGAGAGAGATTAACTCTCCCCAGGTCACCCATCACGTTGCCGTGGTAGAGGCACAGTGCGGCGACCCTTCATCTATCTTAAGGACTAGCTATGTCCGGATTCCCGGTCCCTCCAAGCTGGATATCCACGGAGGGGAGGACATCACTCAAGACTTGAACTTAAAGTCAGGCGACGGGCTAGATTCATTGGACAGCATCCAAGAATCCAAACTTCTGAGTTCGGAAACTCCTTGGCCTCTGGGTCTCAGATTGGGTGAGGTTTCGGATTTGATTCCACCCACCCACCCGTACATAAGCGATCTAACCCAAATTAGGCAAGAGCCCGAAGAAACAGTACATCATTACTGGGCCAGATTCCTCCTGGTTATGAACAGGATAAAGGACTGCCGCGAGGAAGACGCAATTTCATTCTTCTGCAATAATTGAACGGACAAGGGGATCCTCAACGCCATAAGTCGCCATGATATTACACGCTTCGCTGACTTGGCGTCCATAGTACGAAAGTACTATGTGATGGAAAGCGCCTGGAAAACCGAAATAAAATTTTGGGACAATCCGGCCCTGAATACAAACCCAGTCCGAAATAAAAGGGTGCATCATCGCCAGACACTCGGGTTCAATACCAAGAAGCAAAATCCCTCTATAGGGCACGGAACCGTACTGGAAGGATGGCTTAATGGACCCTATAAAATTCACAGTGCAGAGGGCGCCAAACCAACTCATAGCCTTAGAGCATGTTGGATACTCCGGCAGGTGGCAAAAATTGGCGAAGATCTTCTAATTCCAGAAGCCATAGAAAGCCACCCCAGAGACACCAGTACGGTATTAACAGTCTTCGAGACTTTCGCATCAAATAATATGCGAAAAAGAACACTCCGCAGCCTTGCCGAAGTCTACCAAGTAGCAACAATAAACACATGGAGTGACACGGCCATTACTTTTAATGCCAGTGATGAACCTAAATTCCGAACAGCCCAAGCACCAGCCGCATTGGTCCTCAGTCCAATAGTGGACGGCTTTCGTCTTACCAAGGTACTCATGGATGGCGGCAGCGGATTGAACCTCATTTATGAGGAAACCCTTCAAAAATGGAAATAGACTGGAACCGCATTGAGCGAAGCAGCACAACCTTTAGAGGAATAATCCCCAGTCAGGAAGCACGCTATACAGGAAAAATCACACTAGATGTGGTGTTCGGCACGCCGGATAATTACAGGTCCAAAGAGGTCACGTTCCAAGTGGCCCCGTTCAGTAGCGGATATCACGCTCTGCTAGGGCGGGAAGCGTTTACAATCTTCCAAGCAATACCCCATTACGGGTACATGAAGCTGAAGATGCCCGGGCCTAACAGAATCTTCACTCTCGCTAGTGATCCGCACATAGCACTCCGTGCCGAAAACAAGACAGCCGCACTGGCCCTCGAGGCGCTATCCGAAGCCCTAGCGGCTGGGGAACTGACCGCGCTGCGCTCCATGGTGAATAGGGATGATGTGATACTCGACAAAAGATCCATGTCCACCTCCTTTAAACCGGCGGACGAAATAGTCAAATTCTAGGTCCATCCAATGGACCCCAATAAAATAGCTTCCATTGGGGCCCAATTAAACCCTGATGTAGACGCCGCACTGCGAGAGTTCCTACGAGAGAACCGGGACATTTTCGCTTGGCACCCTTCAGACATGCCAGGAATCCCACGCAGGCTGGCAGAACACAGCTTAAATATCCTAAAAGGATTCAAGCCAGTCAAACAGGCTCTTCGGCGTTTTTCCGAACCTAAGAGACAGGCCATGGGAGAGGAACTAGCCAAGCTATTGGAGGCCGGATTCATCAAAGATATAAAACACCCGGACTGGCTAGCAAACCTGGTGATGGTACCAAAGAAGGACAAATCCTGGCACCTGTGCGTTGATTTTAAAGACCTTAACAAGGCTTGCCCAAAGGATCCCTTCCCTCTCCCCCGCATCGATCAAATTATCGACGCTACCGCAGGACACGATTCATTGTGTTTCCTCGACGCATACTCCGGCTACCATCAAATAAAGATGGCAGAGTCAGACCAAGCCGCAACGGCATTCATCACACCATACGACCCATTCTGCTTCAACACAATGCCCTTCGGGCTCAAAAACGCCGGCACAACATATCAGCGCATGATTCAGACATGTCTGGCAAACCAGATCGGCAAAACAGTGGAGGCATACATAGATGATGTGGTCGTTAAAACAAGACATGTCGAATCTCTAGTAGACAACTTGAGGCTAACATTCGATAACCTCCGAACATACGACATCAAGCTCAACCCGGAAAAATGCATTTTCGGTGTTCCAGCCGGAAAGCTCTTGGGCTTCATTGTATCCGGTAGAGGAATTGAAGCAAATCCATCCAAGATCCGAGCTCTGTCACAATTGGATATCCCGAAGGACCTCAAACAAATACAAAAATTAACCGGATGCATGGCGGCTCTAAGCCGCTTTATCTCCCGCTTGGGAGAAAAGGCCCTACCCCTTTACCGCCTCCTTCGGTGCAACAAACACTTCGAGTGGACGGATGCAGCCACGGCCGGACTCGACGAAATAAAAGCCATCTTGGCAACAAACCCAGTCCTGGCCGCGCCAAACATTGGCGAACCAATGCTATTATACATTGCAGCAACTTATCAGGTCGTAAGCGCAGTGCTCGTCGTCGAACGAGAAACGGATGGACACAAATTCCCCCTTCAAAAGCCGGTCTACTATGTGTCCACTGTCCTTACTCCGTGCAAGTCACGGTACCCACATTATCAAAAGATTGTGTACGCGGTATTTATGGCATCCCAGAAGCCGTGACACTACTTTCAAGAGTGTTCAATAACAGCAGCCTCGGAAGTGCCACTTAACGATATTATAAACAACCGTGACGTGACGGGCCGGATTGCAAAATGGGCCATTGAGCTCCTCCAGCTCGACATAACTTACAAGCCACGGCGAGCTATCAAGTCGCAAGTTTTGGCCGACTTCGTCGCAGAATGGACGGAGGCCGAACTCCCTAAAGAGTACAACACATATTCAAACTGGGTCATGCACTTCGACGGCTCCAAAATGTTGGCCGGTCTAGGGGCTGGCGTCGTTTTGACGTCCCCCACAGGAGACACAGTTCAATACGTACTCCAGATAATGTACACATACTCCAACAATGCAGCCGAATATGAGGCCCTTTTACATGGTCTCCGGATGGCAGTATCCATGGCTATTCAACGCCTAGAGGTGCGCGGGGACTCGAACCTCGCAATATCCCAAATAAATGGAGTCTTTGATGCCAAGGATCCAAAAATGGCAGCTTATCGCAACGCCGTCCTAAAAATGTCAGCTCGGTTCGAAGGGCTCGAATTTCACCATATAGCCCGGGAAAATAATCAGGCGGCAGATGTCCTAGCACGCATCGGCGCAAAACGCGATGTAGTCCCCCCAACATCTTCTTGGAAAGGCTATTCAAGCCATCCGTAGTATGGGAAGGGGAACCCGGCAATAACAGCCCGGACCCAACCGCACTGCCCGACACCGAACACTCTGACATAATTGGAGGCTCTGCCAATGAAATAACACCTTCAGCCCACGTAATAATGGTCGTCATCGCCCTGTGGATAGAACCATTCCTCGCCTACCTTACTAGGCAGGAACTCCCCGAGGACCAAAATGAGGCATGCTGCATAGTGCGGTGATCTAAAGCCTATAAAGTCCATGAAGGAGAGCTTTATAAGAAAAGCACTACCGGAGTCCTTCAAAGGTGTATCTCCGAAGAGGAAGGGCGGAACCTGTTGGCTGAAATTCATGCCAGACTCGGTGGCCATCACGCCGCAGCCCGGTCCCTTGTAAGCAAGGCTTTCTGTACAGGCTTTTATTGGCCAACGGCCCGGGCAGACGCTCAGGACTTTATATCCGGGGTTGTACACCGTTACGGCGTCCCCCACAGCATCATCACTGATAACGGCACGAACTTTACAGCCGACGAGGTAAAACTTTGGTGCAAAAACATGGGCATCAAGCTCGATTATGCTTCCGTCTATCACCCACAAACTAACGGCCAGGTCGAACGTGCAAATGGTCTTATTATGAGCGGCATCAAACCCAGATTAGTGCGGTCCCTTAAGGAATCTAATACGCACTGGGTAGAGGAGCTCGACTCCGTACTCTGGGGGCTGTGGACCACGCCGAATCGCACCACCGGATACACACCATTCTTCATGGTGTATGGCGCAGAGGCAGTTTTGCCCTGCGACATAATTCATGACTCACCTCGAGTGCGCATGTACGAAGAAAGAGAAGCCGAGCTCGATCGGCAGGACAGTTTGGACGCCTTGGAGGAAGAGCGTGACGTGGCAAAAGCCCGTTCCGCATTCTATCAACAGCAGGCTCGAAGATACCAAAGCAGAGAAGTACGGGCCAAAAATTACAACGTTGGCGAATTAGTTCTACGCCTGTTGGACAAGAAAAAGGACAAACTCAAGCCCAAGTGGGAAGGTCCCTTCATAATTGACCAAGTCCTGACTGGTGGAGCGTACCGCCTGCGAGATGCATCGGATAACCGACTCGAGCCGAACCCATGGAACGCAGCCCGTCTCCAAAGATTCTATGCCTAGCGCCGGACTCTGTGTTCGTCTCCTTCCTCTGTCCATTTTTTATATACTTTCTGTCTTACATTTCTCTCCTTCTCCCCTCTCTCTCTCTCTCTCTCTTATAGCCTTTAAAGGCTCATAAAGTGACGCGCTATCCGCGCTCGTTAAACCCGGGGGCTTCTTTAAACAGAAGCTTATTTATACGGGCTTCATGCCCAACACATGTGTCACACTTCCGCATGTACCTTTTATTCACCATTATATGCATCGATATGACTTAAGTTTTGGCCAAGCTGGGTTGCCTGGCTCCTGTGCTTACCCCTAAGTTCCTGATTGTTCGGCTAGGTGGTAAAGGGAGAACCTCTGCGATTGTTACTGCCGGGTCAGCCAGATGTGTACCTCAGACTGGGTGAAGCCGAAAGCTAGCGTTCTTAAGGGAATATTTGGTCGGTGAACTAAAGATGATCTTTTTTCACTTATTTATCTATATGCCCCCAGATGTTTTTCCTGCGTCTCTTTTCGCAGAATGGACATGCACTTTAGGGCATGCCTCCCAGGGAAAGGAACCCCTAACGGAACTATTCTCCCTGGAAGATGTTTCTTATTAACCATGTAATATAAAATAACTAGTTGGGCACTTGTCTGTTCAAGCACTAATGACCCCTACGCCTGGTCTCCATGCATACCCCGGTTCTTATATAACCGCGAGGGTATTCGGACACACTCCGGACCGTCAGGTCCCGAGGTTGAAGCGAAAAGGTCGGCCATGACAAACGATCTACAACCCGGCTAGAAGGCATTACACATGTCAATTAAAATTACATAGTCAACCTGACTGATTGTATTCCTCTTCAATACCATCTAACAGGCTGTCTAGCTTACAGTCCTGTTGGAAATACTTTGCAGCCAATTCTACTTGGCCGTATACTAAGCTCACAGGGATCTCCTTCCCATCGGGCCCCACGGGTCCGACCTCGGCCATGTGGTTTGGGTCAGCCTTCGTGTACCGCGTCTTCACCATGGCCCAGGCCTCCCTAGCGCCTTGACGGCAGGCCGACATCTTCCACAATCGGAAGCGCCGCCGCGCTCCCTTCAGCTTCTCTACAAGCTCTCCAAGGCCTTCGGGCATGGAGACGGATGGCCACAAGGCCTGGGCGACGCCTTGCATCACCTGCCGAACTCGCTCGTGCAGTTGTGAGAGCTCGGGAAGAAGGTCACCCGTAGAACCGGGCATTTCCTCTGCAGGACGACCTGTTAGCATACCTACAGACATTACTCTGTTAGTCGACTTCCTCGCCGAACTCTTTTTTCAAAGTAGGTTTAAGCACTTACTAAATATGCCACGTCGAAGCCGCTGATTCTCCTTAACGGAGTCCAACAGCTGGGCACGAACATCCTTCAGTTCAACGCCCAGCTTGGTGTTGGCATCTTGGAGATCGTTCTTCTCCCGCCTCACCTTTGTCAGCACACTCTCACCAGCCTTCAGCTGGCGTAGGAGTTGTTGCTTTTCCGGATTTAATCCGGCGCCATCTGCAATTTCATTTGTCAGATTTGCACCCACGCCGCACTTCGCAAAATACTTATCTTTCGAAGCGTATATTACCAGAGGGGGTCTCCTTGGGCTCCCCTGCCGCGGCTAGTGCGGCCTCAAGTTGGGCTTTGCACTCTTCCAGCTCCTGGGACAGTAGAATATTCTTTTCTGTAAGAATCTGCATAACAAATGATCCTTAAATCAGTTATTCTAACTGTTTCAAGTCTCGGGGGCTACTGGTATATATATATATATATAATTACCAAAATTTTCTTACCCGTATGTCTTTTACATATTGCTCCGTGGCTCTGGCTAGACCATTTTGAGCGGCACGGAGGTACGCATCTCCCGAATTGAAGGCATCCAATGCCTCTTGGGAGAAACAAGCGTCGCGAAGAACTGTCCGGCGACGCCTGTGGTTCATGGCACTCTCCACCTCGGAATTGGTGGCAGACAACCTATCCGCATCCTCTGTTGGAGGAGCGTCCGGTGCGCGCCTTGTGTTCGCCTCCGCTTCCGGACCAGGCTTTGGAGCCTGGCTGGTGGAGGCGCGATTGGCAACCTCTCCGGATATAGTCCGGCGAGGTCTCTTCGTCCTGAAGAGAGCATGAGCGTTAATATGCATTGAAGGAATAACACCTGGGAATAAGATGGCGCGCTATACCTTTGCGCCGGCGTCTCAGTCTGGACAGCACTTCTTTTCAGCCCGCGGGGCCTTGCCGCCCCTCGTTGGCTAGTCGCCGCAGGCTTGGCCTCCCGTCTCAAGGACCTCCCCTGCAAAACACGGTTGTCATACGGCAATCGGAAACACGCGAGGATAGATCCCTTTTCAAAGTGATGGGACTTCGGTCTCAGTTACCTGTGAGGCTGGGAGTAGCCCTGGGTAATCGGCCGTAATGGCCACCAAGGCGTTGTCCTTGCTCAATTGATGAACCACCCCATCAATCAGCTCCACAGATAAGTCCGGATCCTCTTGAGAGGCTGGGTCGAAGGACCGTCCCGGATCCTCGGGTTGTGGAGGAGGGCTGTTTATTTCTTTAACAGCCTGGCGCAGTTCCTGCGTTGAAGTCGTTAGACTGAATATTAATGATGGGAATACAAAACATATGGGCAAGTAAAAGTGTCCACTTACCCAACTTGGGGGATTGTACATAGAAAATCCACCCTGTGGGTTGACGCGGAGAAATTCCTCCTCTTCTCCCTTGTACAAAGCGGACAAGATCTTTATTAGAGCGGCAGCCGAATCCGGCCCCTTACGGCCGTGGCTGGTGGCGCCGTCCTCCCCGTTGAAGTCCCACATGGGTGGCCTCTATACTGGAGTGGCTGCACCCCTCGCATGATGCATGCGGCCATGACCCCGATCATGGTCAGTCCGGAATGAGCTAACAATCTTATCCGACCCATCAGGTAAAGAACGTCCTTGTCGCTTTCCCTCTGAGGGCTCCGTGGACGCCAGCTTAGGCGCTTCTTTAGGGGAGCACTGTCGAACTCAGGGAGGCCGATCCGGACAGGATCCGGCAGCGGGACGTCCTCTATATAAAACCATTCTGAAGGCCAGTCCTCGGACGCCTTCTTTGGGGTTCCGGATAGATATCCGGTCCCGGCGATCCGCCACACTTCGGCTCCGCCCACTCGATATATTGACCCCTTCTGAGAACGGGGCACAAGGCAGAATAGCCTTTTCCATAGCGCGAAATGAGCTTCGCAACCCAAAAACAGCTCGCAAAGGGCTACGAAGCCCGCGATATGCAATATGGAGGCAGGCGTGAGGTTGTGCAGCTGGAGGCCATAGAACTCCAGGAGCCCCCGGAGAAACGGATGAATTGGAAATCTGAGCCCTCTTATTAAGTAAGGGACAAGGCATACCCACTCTCCTTTGGAGGGATTGGGGGCGCTCTCCGCTTGCTCTCCGCCATTATAGGTGGCAAGTCCGGCTCGAACCGGGACCATATAGGCCGGGGGGGGGAGAAATCCCTTGGGCTGGAGCGTCACTAGCTCGCTGTGCGGGATGGAGCATCTCTCCCAATCTCCAGGTTGAGGGCTGGAAGGGCGAGAGGAGGAGCTGCGGCGGTCGGCCATGATAGAATGGACCTCTGTCGGATACGCTCTGATGAATACTCGTGGAGGGGCGAAGGTGTGGTTTGGATCTAAATCCTCGTCCCCTTAAATAGGCGGCTCATTCACGCGGCTAGGGGTGTAAATATAAAAACACCCTGACTTTTCGTATTCGTTTGACACGTGGAAGACGGCCATTATTGGGCGTAGAAGCCAAGGAGCGCTACATTTACAAGAAACCGGACATTATTCAACAGGTACACGGAATTTGGAGGAACTCGCCTTGCAATGCCGAAGACGATCTGTGCGCCGGACTCGTCGTCATTGAAGCATGGTTCGGGGGCTACCGAGGGAGTCCTGGATTAGGAGGTGTCCGGATAGCCGGACTATACCTTCGGCCGGACTCCTGGACTATGAAGATACAAGATTGAAGACTTTGTCCCGTGTCCGGAAGGGACTTTCCTTGGCGTGGAAGGCAAGCTTGGCGGTACGGATATGTAGATCTCCTACCATTGTAACCGACTCTGTGTAACCCTAGCCCTCTCCGGTGTCTATATAAACCGGAGGGTTTTAGTCCGTAGGGACAACAATCATACCATAGGCTAGCTTCTACGGTTTAGCCTCCTTGATCTCGTGGTAGATCTACTCTTGTACTACCCATATCATCAATATTAATCAAGTAGGAGTAGGGTTTTACCTCCATCGAGAGGGCCCGAACTTGGGTAAAGACATCATGTCCCTTGTCTCCTGTTGCCATCCGCCTAGACGCACAGATCGGGACCCCCTACCCGAGATCCGCCGGTTTTGACACCGACACTCCCCCTCTCTCATGGAGATCTATTCGATATAATCTTCTTTTGCGGTGTGTTTGTTGAGATCGATGAATTGTGGGTTTATGATCAAGTTTATCTATGAACAATATTTGAATCTTCTCTGAATTCTTTTATGTATGATTGGTTATCTTTGCAAATCTCTTCGAATTATCAGTTTGGTTTGGCCTACTAGATTGATCTTTCTTGCAATGGGAGAAGTGCTTAGCTTTGGGTTCAATCTTGCGGTGTCCTTTCCCAGTGACAGTAGGGGCACCAATGCACGTATTGTATTGTTGCCATCAAGGATAACAAGATGGGGTTTATATCATATTGCATGAGTTTATCCCTCTACATCAGGTCATCTTGCTTAAAGTGTTGCTCTCTTCTTGTGAACTCAATACTCTAGATGCATGTTGGATAGCGGTCGATGTGTGGAGTAATAGTAGTAGATGCAGGCAGGAGTCGGTCTACTTGTCTCGGACGTGATGCCTATATACATGATCATACCTAGATATTCTCATAACTATGCTCAATTTTTTCAATTGCTCAACAGTAATTTGTTCACCCATCGTAAATACTTATGCTCTTGAGAGAAGCCACTAGTGAAACCTATGGCCCCCGAGTCTATCTTCCATCATATTAATCTTCCAATACTTAGTTATTTCCTTTGCCATTTATTTTACTTTGCATCTTTATCATAAAAATACCAAAAATATTATCTTATCATATCTATCAGATCTCACTCTCGTAAGTGACCATGTAGGGATTGACAACCCCTTATCGCGTTGGTTGCGAGGATTTATTTGTTTGTGTAGGCGCGAGGGACTCGTGCGTGGCCTCCTACTAGATTGATACCTTGGTTCTCAAAAACTGAGGGAAATACTTATGCTACTTTGTTGCATCACCCTTTCCTCTTCAAGGGAAAACCAACGCAAGTGCTTAAGAGGTAGCAAGAAGGATTTCTGGCCCCGTTGCCGGGGAGGTCTACGCAAAAGTCAACACACCAAGTACCCATCACAAATCCTTATCTCCCCCATTACATTATTTGCCATTTGCCTCTCATTTTCCTCTCCCCCACTTCACCCTTGCCGTTTTATTCGCCCTCTCTCTCTCTCTCCATCCTCCCTCTCTTTCTCTATTTGCCTCTTTTTTGCCCGTCTATTGTTTGCTCGTGTGTTGGATTGCTTGCTTGTCACGATGGCTCAAGATAATACTAAATTGTGTGACTTTACCAATACCAACAACAATGATTTCCTTAGCACTCCGATTGCTCCTCTTACCAATACTGAATCTTGTGAAATCAATGCTGCTTTGTTGAATCTTGTCCTGAAAGATCAATTCGCCGGCCTTCCTAGTGAAGATGCTGTTACCCATCTAAATAGCTTCGTTGATTCGTGTGACACACAAAAGAAGAAAAATGTGGATAATGATATTGTTAAATTGAAGCTATTTCCTTTTTTGCTTAGAGATCGTGCTAAAGCTTGGTTTTCGTCTTTGCCTAAAAATAGTATTGATTCTTGGAATAAGTGCAAAGATGCTTTTATCTCTAAGTATTTTCCTCCCGCTAAGATTATCTCCCTTAGAAACGATATTATGAATTTTAAGCAACTTGATCATGAACATGTTGCACAAGCTTGGGAGAGGATGAAATTAATGATACGTAATTGCCCTACGCATGGTTTGAATTTGTGGATGATTATACAAAAAAATTTGCCGGATTGAATTTTGCTTCTATAAATCTTTTAGACTCGGCCATGGGAGGCACTTTTATGGAAATCACTTTAGGAGAAGCTACTAAACTCCTAGATAATATTATGGTTAATTATTCTCAATGGCACACTGAAAGATCTACTAATAAGAAAGTGCATGTGATAGAAGAAATTAATGTTTTGAGTGGAAAGATGGATGAACTTATGAAATTATTTGCTAATAAAAGTGTTTCTTCTAATCCTAATGATATGCCTTTGTCTACTTTGATTGAGAATAATAATGAATCTATGGATGTGAATTTTGTTGGTAGGAATAATTTTGGTAACAACGCGTATAGAGGAAACTTTAATCCTAGGCCGTATCCTAGTAATTCCTCTAATAATTATGGTAATTCCTACAACAATTCTTATGGAAATTATAATAAGATGCCATATGATTTTGAATCTAATATTAAAGAATTTATTACTTCGCAAAAGAATTTCAATGCTTTGATTGAATAAAAATTGCTTAAGATTGATGAGTTGGCTAGGAACATTGATAGAATTTCTCTTGATGTTGATTCTTTGAAACTTAGATCTATTCCACCTAAGCATGATATCAATGAGTCTCTCAAATCCATGAGAATTTCCATTGATGAGTGCAAAGAAAGAACCGCTAGGATGCGTGCTAAGAAAGATTGCTTTATAAAAGCGTGTTCTTCTAGTTTCCATGATAATAAAGATGAAGATCTAAAAGTTATTGATGTGTCCCCTATTAAATCTTTGTTTTGCAATATGAATCTTGATAATGATGGGACTGAATATGATCCACCTTTACCTAGACGGCGTTCCAAAAATTCGGAGTCTTTAGATCTTGATGCTAAAATTGTTAAAAGTGGGATTGAAGAGATCAAAACTTTAAATATTAATGAACTCACTATTTTGGATTTCAAGGATTTAATTATGATAATTTCTCTTTGATAGATTGTATTTCCTTGTTGCAATCCGTGCTAAATTCTCCTCATGCTAATATTCAAAATAAAGCTTTTACTAAACATATCGTTGATGCTTTGATGCAATCTTATGAAGATAAACTTGAGTTGGAAGTTTCTATCCCTAGAAAACTTTATGATGAGTGGGAACCTACTATTAAAATTAAAATTAAAGATCATGAATGCTATGCTTTGTGTGATTTGGGTGCTAGTGTTTCCACGATTCCAAAGACTTTGTGTGATTTGCTAGGTTTCCGTGATTTTGATGATTGCTCTCTTTAAACTTGCACCTTGCGGATTCCACTATTAAGAAACCTATGGGAAGAATTAATGATGTTCTTATTGTTGCAAATAGGAATTATTTTCCCATAGATTTTATTGTTCTTGACATAGATTGCAATCCTTCATGTCCTATTTTCTGGTAGACCTTTCCTTAGAACGATTGGTGCAATTATCGATATGAAGAAGGGAATATTAGATTCTAGTTTCCGTTAAGTAAAGACATGGAACACTTCCCTAGAAATAAAATTAAATTACCTTATGATTTTATTATGAGATCCACTTATGGATTGCCTACCAAAGATGGCAATACCTAGATCTATCCTTGCTTTTTTATGCCTAGCTAGGGGCGTTAAACGATAGCGCTTGTTGGGAGGCAACCCAATTTTATTTTTATTCCTTGCTTTTTTCTCCTGTTTAGTAATAAATAATTTATATAGCCTCTGTTTTGGTTGTTTTTTTTTGTTTAATTAGTGTTTGTGCCAAGTAGAACCGTTGGGAAGACTTGGGGAAAGTCTTTTTAATCTTGCTGTAAAAAACAGAAACTTTAGCGTTCACGAGAATTGCTGCCATTTTTATTTTGAAAGTGCTATCTAGTTAAAAAAAATTTAATATGATTAATAGATAAATTCCTCACGTCCACCAATTTATTTTAGAATTTTTGGGGTTCCAGATCTTGCGTTAGTTACAGATTACTACAGACTGTTCTGTTTTTGACAGATTCTGTTTTTCGTGTGTTGTTTGCTTATTTTGATGAATCTATGGCTAGTAAAATAGTTTATAAACCATAGATAAGTTGGAATAAAGTAGGTTTAACACCAATATAAATAAATAATTAGTTCATTACAGTACCTTGAAGTGGTGTTTTCTTTTCTTTTGCTAACGAAGCTCACGAGATTTTCTGTTAAGTTTTGTGTTGTGAAGTTTTCAAGTTTTGGGTGAAAGATTTGATGGATTATGGAACAAGGAGTGGAAAGAGCCTAAGATTGGGGATGCCCATGGCACCCCAAGATAATCTAAGGACACCTAAAGACAAATCTTGGGGATGCCTCGGAAGGCATCCCCTCTTTCGTCTACTTCCATCGGTAACTTTCCTTGGAGCTATATTTTTATTCACCACATGATATGTGTTTTGTTTGGAGCGTCTTGTATGATTTGAGTCTTTGATTTTTAGTTTACCACAATCATCCTTGCTGTACACACCTTTTGAGAGAGACACACATGATTCGGAAATTATTAGAATACTCTATGTGCTTCACTTATATCTTTTGAGTTATATAGTTTTTGCTCTAGTACTTCACTTATATCTTTTAGAGCACGGTGGTGGTTTTGTTTTATAGAAACTATTATTCTCTCATGCTTCACTTAGATTATTTTGAGAGATTTAAATAGCATGGTAATTTACTTAAATAATCCTAATATACTAGGTATTCAAGACTAGTAAAAACTTTCTTATGAGTGTGTTGAATACTAAGAGAAGTTTGATACTTGATGATTGTTTTGAGACATGGAGGTAGTGATATCAAAGTTGTGATAGTTGAGTAGTTGTGAATTTGAAAAATACTTGTGTTGAAGTTTGCAAGTCCCGTAGCATGCACGTATGGTAAACGTTATGTAACAAATTAGAAACATGAGGTGTTCTTTGATTGTCCTCCTTATGAGTGGCGGTCGGGGACGAGCGATGGTCTTTTCCTACCAATCTATCCCCCTAGGAGCATGCACATAGTGCTTGGTTTTTGATGACTTATAGATTTTTGCAATAAGTATGCGAGTTCTTTATGACTAATGTTGAGTCCATGGATTATACGCACTCTCACCCTTCCATCATTGCTAGCCTCTTCGGTACCGTGCATTGCCCTTTCTCACGTTGAGAGTTGGTGCAAACTTCGCCGGTGCATCCAAACCCCGTGATATGATACACTCTTTCACACATAAACCTCCTTATATCTTCCTCAAAACAGCCACCATACCTACCTATTATGGCATTCCCATAGCCATTCCGAGATATATTGCCATGCAACTTTCCACCGTTCCATTTATCATGACACGTTCATCATTGTCATATTGCTTTGCATGATCATGTAGTTGACATAGTATTTGTGGCAAAGCCACCATTCATAATCCTTTCATACATGTCACTCTTGGTTCATTGCATATCCCGATACACTGCCGGAGGCATTCATATAGAGTCATACCTTGTTCTAGTATCGAGTTGTAATCATTGAGTTGTAAATAAATAGAAGTGTGATGATCATCATTTTCTAGAGCATTGTCCCAAGTGAGGAAAAATAAAAAAATAAAAAAGTGAGAGAAAGGCCATAAAAAGAGAGAAGGCCCAAAAAAGAGAGAAAAGGAGAGAAGGGACAATGTTACTATCTTTTTTACCACACTTGTGCTTCAAAGTAGCACCATAATCTTCATGATAGAGAGTGATGACCCACAAGTATAGGGGATCTATCATAGTCCTTTCGATAAGTAAGAGTGTCGAACCCAACGAGGAGCAGAAGGAAATGATAAGCGGTTTCCCGCAAGGAATTCTCTGCAAGTACTGAAATAAGTGGTAACAGATAGTTTTGTGATAGGATAAGTTGTAACGAGCAACAAGTAACAAAAGTAAATAAAGTGCAGCAAGGCGGCCCAATCCTTTTTGTAGTAAAGGACAACCCTGGACAAACTCTTATATAGAGAAAAGCGCTCCCGAGGACACATGGGAATATCGTCAAGCAAGTTTTCATCACGTTCATATGATTCGCGTCTGGTACTTTGATAATTTGGTATGTGGGTGGACTGGTGCTTGGGTATTGTCCTTACTTGGACAAGCATCCCACTTATGATTAACCTCTATTGCAAGCATCCGCAACTACAACAAAAGTATTAAGGTAAACCTAACCATAGCATGAAACATATGGATCCAAATCAGCCCCTTACGAAGCAACGCATAAACTAGGGTTTAAGCCTCTGTCACTCTAGCAACTCATCATCTACTTATTACTTCCCAATGCCTTCCTCTAGGCCCAAATAATGGTGAAGTGTCATGTAGTCGACGTTCACATAACACCACTAGAGGAGAGACAACATACATATCATCAAAATATCGAACGAATACCAAATTCACATGACTACTAATAGCAAGACTTCTCCCATGTCCTCAGGAACAAACGTAACTACTCACAAAGCATATTCATGTTCATAATCAGAGGGGTATTAATGTGCATATAGGATCTGAACATATGATCTTCCACCAAATAAACCAACTAGCATCAACTACAAGGAGTAATTAACACTACTAGCAACCCACAGGTACCAATCCCGGACTTGGAGACAAGAATTGGATACAAGAGATGAACTAGGGTTTTGAGAGGAGATGGTGCTGGTGAAGATGTTGATGGAGATTGCCCTCTCCCGATGAGAGAAGCGTTGGTGATGACGATGGCGATGATTTCCCCCTACCGGAGGGAAGTTTCCCCGACAGAATAGCTCCGCAGAACCCCAGATTGGTTCCGCCAAGGTTCCGCCTCGTGGCGGTGGAGTTTCGTTCGAGAAGATGGCTTATGATTTTTTTCTCATGGAAAGACTTCATATAGAAGAAGATGGTCATCGGAGGGCCACCAAGGGGCCCACGAGGTAGGGGGGCGCGCCCAGGGGGGTAGGGCACGCCCCCACCCTCGTGGGCAGGGTGTGGCCCCCTTGGTGAACTTCTTGTGCTCAGTATTTTTTATATATTCGGAAAACGTCTTCCGTGAAGTTTTAGGACTTTTGGAGCTGTGCAGAATAGGTCTATAATATTTGCTCCTTTTCCAGCCCAGAATCCCAGCTGCCGGCATTCTCCCTCTTTATGGAAACCTTTTAAAATAAGAGAGAATAGGCATAAGTATTGTGACATAATGTGTAATAACAGCCCATAGTGCAATAAATATCGATATAAAAGCATGATGCAAAATGGACGTATCAACTCCCCCAAGCTTAGACCTCGCTTGTCCTCAAGCGAAAGCCGTAATCAAAAAATATGTCCACATGTTTAGAGATAGAGGTGTCGATAAAAATAAAATACAAACATGAGGGCATCATGATCATTCTTAGAACAACAACTTATATAATTCTTGTCATATGATCTCTTATACTAGAGTAACAATTCAATCACAATTTCAATTATGAATCATAAACTTCATTGAAAGTAATAAAATTTCTATGCTTGTAGATCATGAAAAGAATGCTTTATGTGATAGATATATTGTTGAATTCATTCATGATGCTATTGAAAATTATTATGAGGGAGGAATATATGCTTGTAGGAGTTGAAATAATATCAAGTTTCCTCTCTACATGTTGAAAATCTTGAAGTGTTGCTTGCTTTACCTTCCTATGCAAGTTGATTCTTGTTCACATAAATTGTTTGCTCACAAAATCCCTATGCATAGGAAGTGGGTTATACTTAAATGTGCTAGTCATATTCTTCAAGATGCTCTCTTTATGTTACAATTCTTATCTTTTATGTGAGCATCGTTGAAATCATAATGCCTAGCTAGGGGCATTAAACGATAGCGCTTGTTGGGAGGCAACCCAATTTTATTTTAGTTCCTTGATTTTATTTCATGAGTATGATGGAAAGGAAAATTGTGCTCAAGTGCTAGAAGAAGAAGTCTATAAAATGTTTGGCACTAAATCTTTGAATGATGAGCATGATTGCAATGTTGTTAGTATGAACTCCTTGAATATCCATGGTACTAATGATGATTGCACTAGTTATGATGAAAATGTCTCCTATAAACATGTCAATTTTTGTGGAGTGCATTGGGTTTGTAAGTACACACAAAATAGGGAAGATAGATATTGCATGAGGCATAAGTACTTAGAAACTAAATTGTTGCAAGAAAGGCTAGATGATTGTGCTGAAATTTTAAATTTTCTTGGCCGTACTTGTGGACTTTGCAATGAATAGGGTCATATAGCTATCCGATGCAAATTGTTTCATGATCTTATCATGTCCAAAAATTGTGATGACTTGATTTCCCTTGCACATTATAATGAACTCAGGTTGCTTATGGGTTACGAAGAAATGAAACGTATAACTAAGCATCTTCCAGAATTTGCCCGTTATAAACTTCTTGGTTTTGATCTAGAGGAAATTTATATGTATTGTGCGGTGAATTGCATTGAAAATCCTTATATTGCCAATTACATAAAGAAAAGAAAGCAAATAGAATATGAAGAGAACACTAATGAAAGGGAAGAGACTTCCCAATATCCTCCTATTATTTCTTATGATGAATCAGGTAACGAGGAGGAGCCTCCTATTCAACCAATCTCATTAATAAGGAGCTCAAAAAAGAGGATTGAACCCACACATGATGTGGTGAAGAAGAAGAAGAAAAGAAAAAGGAAGAGAGGTAAAAAGATATCTCTCCCAAATAATACTGCTCCTATTACTGTTGTGCCTCATGAAAATATAATTGTGGAAGATAATGATACTTCTTATGATCTTGAAAATCTTTTTGGCACTTGCTTGGAAGAATATGATAATTGCTATACTATTGGTGCTATCCATACTATTAATGATGAGAGTGATTATGCTTATGATATGAAAAGGCCCAAGCTTGGGGATGCTATGTTTGATGAAGATGATGTTTTTGAGAATATATTTGCTGCAATTAATGTTTGTCCCAAGCTTGGGGATGCTCCATTTAATGAAGATGATATTTTTAGTCCTCCAAGTTTTGATATGCAAATTGATAATGATGATAGCATGCCTCCTACTTATGATGATTATATTTATGAAAGTGGATTTGGAGAGGTCATGACTTTATTTAGTAATGATTCCACTATCTTGGAAGAGGTTTCAATTGATTATGATGAGAATAAAGTTGCTACTTATGATGATTATTGTGATGAATCTTATGCAAAAGTAGTGATGATTATATTTATAAAACTTGTCATGATTATGATTACCCTTTCTCTGAACATTACTCTTTTAATGTGGAAACAATTTATAGTATTCGAGTCTCTTATGATACTCCCACTATTCCGATTGAGAAGAATTTTGCTTGTGTGCAGAGTAATAAAATTTCTATGCTTGTAGATCATGAAAATAATGCTTTATGTGATAGTTATATTGTTTAATTAATTCATGATGCTACTGAAAATTATTATGAGGGAGGAATATATGCTTGTAGGAGTTGCAATAATATCAAGTTTCCTCTCTACATGTTGAAAATCTTGAAGTGTTGCTTGCTTTACCTTCCTATGCAAGTTGATTCTTGTTCACATAAATTGTTTGCTCACAAAATCCCTATGCATAGGAAGTGGGTTATACTTAAATGTGCTAGTCATATTCTTCAAGATGCTCTCTTTATGTTACAATTCTTATCTTTTATGTGAGCATCGTTGAAATCACCATGCCTAGCTAGGGGCATTAAACGATAGCGCTTGTTGGGAGGCAACCCAATTTTATTTTAGTTCCTTGATTTTTGCTCCTGTTTAGTAATAAACAATTCATCTAGCCTCTGTTTAGATGTGGTTTTATGTGTTTAATTAGTGTTTGTGCCAAGTAGAACCTTTGGGAAGACTCGTGGAAAGTCTTTGCGATCATGCTGTAAAAAACAGAAACTTTAGCGCTCACGAGAATTGCTGCTAGTTTTTATTGGAGAGTGATATTGAGTTAATTATTTTTGAAGATTATTAATATATAAATTAATCAGGTCCACCAATATATTTGAGAATTTTATGAGTTCCAGAAGTATACGTTAGTTACAGATTACTACAGACTGTTCTGTTTTTGACAGATTCTGTTTTCTATGTGTTGTTTGCTTATTTTGATGAATCTATGAGTAGTATCGGAGGGTATGAACCATAGATAAGTTGGAATAAAGTAGGTTTAACACCAATATAAATAAAGAATGAGTTCATTACAGTACCTTGAAGTGGTGTTTTGTTTTCTTTCGCTAGCGGAGCTCACGAGTTTTCTACTTCAAGTTTTGTGTTGTGAAGTTTTCAAGTTTTGGGTAAAGATTCGATGGACTATGGAATAAGGAGTGGCAAGAGCCTAAGCTTGGGGATGCCCAATTCACCCCAAGGTAATATCCAAGGACACCAAAAAGCCTAAGCTTGGGGATGCCCCGGAAGGCATCCCCTCTTTCGTCTTCGTTCATCGGTAACTTTACTTGGAGCTATATTTTTATTTACCACATGATATGTGTTTTGCTTGGAGCGTCATTTTATATTGCTTTGCTTGTTGTTTGAATAAAATACGAAGATCTGAAATTATTAAATGTTAGAGAGTCTTCATATAGTTGCATAATCATTCGACTACTCATTGATCTTCACTTATATCTTTCGGAGTAGTTTGTCATTTGCTCTAGTGCTTCACTTATATCTTTTTAGAGCACGGTGGTGGTTTTATTTTGAAGAAATAATTGATCTCTCATGCTTCACTTATATTATTTGAGAGTCCTAAATAGCATGGTAATTTGCTTAAGTAATCCTAATATGCTAGGTATTCAAGACTAGTAAAAAACTTTCATATAGAGTGTTGAATACTAAGAGAAGTTTGATGCTTGATGATTGTTTTGAGATATGGAGGTAATAATATCAAAGTCGTGCTAGTTGAGTAGTTGTGAATTTGAGAAGTGCTTGTGTTGAAGTTTGCAAGTCCCGTAGCATGCACGTATGGTAAACGTTACGTAACAAATTTGAAACATGAGGTGTTCTTTGATTGTCTTCCTTATGAGTGGCGGTCGAGGACGAGCGATGGCCTTTTCCTACCAATCTATCCCCCTAGGAGCATGCGCGTAGTGCTTGGTTTTTGATGACTTGTAGATTTTTGCAATAAGTATGTGAGTTCTTTATGACTAATGTTGAGTCCATGGATTATACGCACTCTCACCCTTCCATCATTGCTAGCCTCTTCGGTACCGTGCATTGCCCTTTCTCACATTGAGAGTTGGTGCAAACTTCACCGGTGCATCCAAACCCCGTGATATGGTACGCTCTTTCACACATAAACCTCCTTATATCTTCCTCAAAACAGCCACCATACCTACCTATTATGGCATTTCCATATCCATTCCGAGATATATTGCCATGCAACTTTCCACTGTTCCGTTTATTATGACACGCATCATCATTGTCATATTGCTTTGCATGATCATGTAGTTGACATCGTATTTGTGGCAAAGCCACCGTTCATAATTTTTCATACATGTCACTCTTGATTCATCGCAATCCCGGTACACCACCAGAGGCATTGATATAGAGTCATACTTTGTTCTAGTATCGAGTTGTAATCATTGAGTTGTAAATAAATAGAAGTGTGATGATTATCATTTTTTAGAGCATTGTCCCAAGTGAGGAATAAAAAAAGAAAGGCCATAAAAAAGAGAAGGCCCAAAAAAGAGAGAAAGGCCATAAAAAGAGAAGGCCCAAAAAATGGGAGAAAAAGAGAGAAGGGACAATGCTACTATCCTTTGCCACACTTGTGCTTCAAAGTAGCAGCATAATCTTCATGATAGAGAGTCTCTTGTTTTGTCACTTTCATATACTAGTTGGAATTTTTCATTATAGAACTTGGCTTATATATTCCAACAATGGGCCTCCTCAAGTGCCCTAGGTCTTCGTGAGCAAGCAAGTTGGATGGACACCCACTTAGTTTCTTTTGTTGAGCTTTCATACATTTATAGCTCTAGTGCATCCGTTGCATGGCAATCCCTACTCCTTGCATTAACATCAATCGATGGGCATCTCCATAGCTCATTGATTAGCCTCGTTGATGTAAGACTTTCTCCTTTTTATCCTCTCCACATAACCCCCATCATCATATTCTATTCCACCCATAGTGCTATATCCATGGCTCGCGCTCATATATTGCGTGAAAGTTTATAGGTTTGAGATTACTAAAGTATGAAACAATTGCTTGGCCTGTCATCGGGGTTGTGCATGATGAGAGTGTTGGGTTTCGTAGTAATTTTAAAATTTTTCCTACGCACACGCAAGATCATGTGATGCATAGCAACGAGAGGGGAGAGTGTTGTCTACGTACCCTCGCAGACCGACTGCGGAAGCGTTGACACAACGTAGAGGAAGTAGTCGTACGTCTTCACGATCCAACCGATCAAGCACCGAAACTACGGCACCTCCGAGTTCGAGCACACGTTCAGCTCGATGACGATCCCCGGACTCCGATCCAGCAAAGTGTCAGGGAAGAGTTCCGTCAGCACGACGGCGTGGTGACGATCTTGATGCATTACAGCAGCAGGGCTTCGCCTAAACTCCGCTACAGTATTATCGAGGAATATGGTGGCTGGGGCACCGCACACGGCTAAGGAATAGATCACGTGGATCAACTTGTGTGTTCTAGGGTGCCTCTGCCTCAGTATATAAAGGACTAGAGGGGGGAGGCTGGCCGGCCAAGGTGTGGCGTGCCAGGAGAGTCCTACTCCCTCTGGGAGTAGGATTCCCCCCCCCCCAATGCTAGTTGGAATAGGATTCGCGGAGGGGGAAAAGAGAGAGAGGGGGCCGGCCACCTCTCCTAGTCCTAATAGGACTAAGGGAAGGGGGAGGCGCGCAGCCCATGTAGGGCTGCCTCTTCTCTTTTCCACTAAGGCCCATCATGGCCCATTTAGCTCCCGGGGGGTTCCGGTAACCTTCCCCGTACTCCGGTAAAATCCCGATTTCACCCGGAACACTTCCGATATCCAAACATAGGCTTCCAATATATCAATCTTTACGTCTCGACCATTTCGAGACTCCTCGTCATGTCTGTGATCACATCCGGGACTCCGAACAACCTTCGGTACATCAAAATGCATAAACTCATAATATAACTGTCATCGTAACCTTAAGCGTGCGGACCCTACGGGTTCGAGAACAATGTAGACATGACCGAGACACGTCTCCGGTCAATAACCAATAGCGGGACCTGGATGCCCATATTGGCTCCTACATATTCTACGAAGATCTTTATCGGTCAGACCGCATAACAACATACGTTGTTCCCTTTGTCATCGGTATGTTACTTGCCCGGGATTCGATCGCCGGTATCCAATACCTAGTTCAATCTCGTTACCGGAAAGTCTCTTTACTCGTTCTGTAATACATCATCCCGCAACTAACTCATTAGTTGCTATGCTTGCAAGGATTATGTGATGTGCATTACCGAGAGGGCCCAGAGATACCTCTCCGACAATCGGAGTGACAAAACCTAATCTCGAAATACGCCAACCCAACATGTACCTTTGGAGACACCTGTAGTACTCCTTTATAATCACCCAGTTACGTTGTGACGTTTGGTAGTACCCAAAGTGTTCCTCCGGTAAACGGGAGTTGCATAATCTCATAGTTATAGGAACATGTATAAGTCATGAAGAAAGCAATAGCAACATACTAAATGATCGGGTGCTAAGCTAATGGAATGGGTCATGTCAATCAGATCATTCTCTTAATGATGTGATCCCGTTAATCAAATAACAACTCATTGTTCATGGTTAGGAAACATAACCATCTTTGATGAACGAGCTAGTCAAGTAGAGGCATACTAGTGACACTTTGTTTGTCTATGTATTCACACATGTATTATGCCAGGAGAGTCCTACTCCCTCTGGGAGTAGGATTCCCCCCCCCCCAATGCTAGTTGGAATAGGATTCGCGGAGGGGGAAAAGAGAGAGAGGGGGCCGGCCACCTCTCCTAGTCCTAATAGGACTAAGGGAAGGGGGAGGCGCGCAGCCCATGTAGGGCTGCCTCTTCTCTTTTCCACTAAGGCCCATCATGGCCCATTTAGCTCCCGGGGGGTTCCGGTAACCTTCCCCGTACTCCGGTAAAATCCCGATTTCACCCGGAACACTTCCGATATCCAAACATAGGCTTCCAATATATCAATCTTTACGTCTCGACCATTTCGAGACTCCTCGTCATGTCTGTGATCACATCCGGGACTCCGAACAACCTTCGGTACATCAAAATGCATAAACTCATAATATAACTGTCATCGTAACCTTAAGCGTGCGGACCCTACGGGTTCGAGAACAATGTAGACATGACCGAGACACGTCTCCGGTCAATAACCAATAGCGGGACCTGGATGCCCATATTGGCTCCTACATATTCTACGAAGATCTTTATCGGTCAGACCGCATAACAACATACGTTGTTCCCTTTGTCATCGGTATGTTACTTGCCCGGGATTCGATCGCCGGTATCCAATACCTAGTTCAATCTCGTTACCGGAAAGTCTCTTTACTCGTTCTGTAATACATCATCCCGCAACTAACTCATTAGTTGCAATGCTTGCAAGGCTTATGTGACGTGCATTACCGAGAGGGCCCAGAGATACCTCTTCGACAATCGGAGTGACAAAACCTAATCTCGAAATACGCCAACCCAACATGTACCTTTGGAGACACCTGTAGTACTCCTTTATAATCACCCAGTTACGTTGTGACGTTTGGTAGTACCCAAAGTGTTCCTCCGGTAAACGGGAGTTGCATAATCTCATAGTTATAGGAACATGTATAAGTCATGAAGAAAGCAATAGCAACATACTAAATGATCGGGTGCTAAGCTAATGGAATGGGTCATGTCAATCAGATCATTCTCTTAATGATGTGATCCCGTTAATCAAATAACAACTCATTGTTCATGGTTAGGAAACATAACCATCTTTGATGAACGGAGCTAGTCAAGTAGAGGCATACTAGTGACACTTTGTTTGTCTATGTATTCACACATGTATTATGTTTCCGGTTAATACAATTCTAGCATGAATAATAAACATTTATCATGATATAAGGAAATAAATAATAACCTTATTATTGCCTCTAGGGCATATTTCCTTCAGTCTCCCACTTGCACTAGAGTCAATAATCTAGATTACACCGTAATGATTCTAACACCCATGGAGCCTTGGTGCTGATCATGTTTTGCTCGTGGAAGAGGCTTAGTCAATGGGTCTTCAACATTTAGATCCGTATGTATCTTGCAAATCTCTATGTCTCCCACCTGGACTAGATCCCGGATGGAATTGAAGCGTCTCTTGATGTGCTTGGTTCTCTTGTGAAATCTGGATTCCTTTGCCAAGGCAATTGCACCAGTATTGTCACAAAAGATTTTCATTGGACCCGATGCACTAGGTATGACACCTAGATCGGATATGAACTCCTTCATCCAGACTCCTTCATTTGCTGCTTCCGAAGCAGCTATGTACTCTGCTTCACATGTAGATCCCGCTACAACGCTTTGTTTAGAACTACACCAACTGACAGCTCCACCGTTTAATGTAAACACGTATCCGGTTTGCGATTTAGAATCGTCCGGATCAGTGTCAAAGCTTGCATCAACGTAACCTTTTACGACGATCTCTTTGTCACCTCCATATACGAGAAGCATATCCTTAGTCCTTTTCAGGTATTTCAGGATGTTCTTGACCGCTGTCCAGTGATCCACTCCTGGATTACTTTGGTACCTCCCTGCTAGACTTATAGCAAGGCACACATCGGGTCTGGTACACAGCATTTCATACATGATAGATCCTATAGCTGATGCATAGGGAACATCTTTCATATTCTCTCTATCTTCTGCAGTGGTCGGGCATTGAGTCTTACTCAATTTCACACCTTGTAACACAGGCAAGAATCCTTTCTTTGCTTGATCCATTTTGAACTTCTTCAAAATTTTGTCAAGGTATGTTGTTTGTGAAAGTCCAATTAAGCGTTTTGATCTATCTCTATAGATCTTTATGCCTAATATGTAAGCAGCTTCACCGAGGTCTTTCATTGAAAAACTTTTATTCAAGTATCCCTTTATGCTATCCAGAAATTCTATATCATTTCCAATTAGTAATATGTCATCCACATATAATATCAGAAATGCTACAGAGCTCCCACTCACTTTCTTGTAAATACAGGCTTCTCCGAAAGTCTGTATAAAACCAAATGCTTTGATCACACTATCAAAGCGTTTATTCCAACTCCGAGAGGCTTGCACCAGTCCATAAATGGATCGCTGGAGCTTGCACACTTTGTTAGCTCCTTTTGGATCGACAAAACCTTCTGGTTGCATCATATACAACTCTTCTTCCAGAAATCCATTCAGGAATGCAGTTTTGACATCCATTTGCCAAATTTCATAATCATAAAATGCGGCAATTGCTAACATGATTCGGACGGACTTAAGCATCGCTACGGGTGAGAAGGTCTCATCGTAGTCAATCCCTTGAACTTGCCGAAAACCTTTCGCGACAAGTCGAGCTTTGTAGACAGTAATATTACCGTCAGCGTCAGTCTTCTTCTTGAAGATCCATTTATTCTCAATTGCTTGCCGATCATTGGGCAAGTCAACCAAAGTCCATACTTTGTTCTCATACATGGATCCCATCTCAGATTTCATGGCTTCAAGCCACTTTGCGGAATCTGGGCTCACCATCGCTTCTTCATAGTTCGTAGGTTCATCATGATCTAGTAGCATGACTTCCAGAACAGGATTACCGTACCACTCTGGTTGATCTACGAGGTTCAGTAGTATCTTGATCTGAAGTTTCATGATCATTATCATTAGCTTCCTCACTAACTGGTGTAGGTGTCATTGGATCAGTTTTCTGTGATGTAATACTTTCCAGTAAGGGAGCAGGTACAGTTACCTCGTCAAGTTCTACTTTCCTCCCACTCACTTCTTTCGAGAGAAACTCCTTCTCTAGAAAGTTTCCGAATTTAGCAACAAAAGTCTTGCCTTCGGATCTGTGATAGAAGGTGTATCCAATAGTTTACTTTGGATATCCTATGAAGACACATTTCTCCGATTTGGGTTCGAGCTTATCAGGTTGAAGCTTTTTCACATAAGCATCGCAGCCCCAAACTTTCAGAAACGACAACTTTGGTTTCTTGCCAAACCACAGTTCATAAGGCGTCGTCTCAACGGATTTTGATGGTGCCCTATTTAACGTGAATGCGGCCGTCTCTAGAGCGTATCCCCAAAACGATAGCGGTAAATCAGTAAGAGACATCATAGATCGCACCATATCTAGTAAAGTATGATTACGATGTTCGGACACACCATTGCGCTGTGGTGTTCCGGGTGGCGTGAGTTGCGAAACTATTCCACAATTTTTCAAATGTACACCAAACTCGTAACTCAAATATTCTCCTCCACAATCAGATCGTAGAAACTTTATTTTCTTGTTACGATGATTTTCAACTTCACTCTGAAATTCCTTGAACTTTTCAAATGTTTCAGACTTATGTTTCATTAAGTAGATATACCCATATCTGCTTAAATCATCTGTGAAGGTGAGAAAATAACGATATCCACCACGAGCCTCAATATTCATCTGACCACATACATCTGTATGTATGATTTCCAACAAATCTGTTGCTCTCTCCATAGTACCCGAGAATGGTGTTTTGGTCATCTTGCCCATGAGGCACGGTTCGCAAGTACCAAGTGATTCATAATCAAGTGGTTCCAAAAGTCCATCAGAATGGAGTTTCTTCATGCACTTTATACCGATATGACCTAAACGGCAGTGCCACAAATAAGTTGCACTCTCATTATCAACTCTGCATCTTTTGGCTTCAACATTGTGAATATGTGTGTTACTACTATCGAGATTCAACAAGAATAGACCACTCTTCAAGGGTGCATGACCATAAAAGATATTACTCATATAAATAGAACAACCATTATTCTCTGATTTAAATGAATAACCGTCTCGCATCAAACAAGATCCAGATATAATGTTCATGCTTAACGCTGGCACCAAATAACAATTATTTAGGTCTAATACTAATCCCGAAGGTAGATGTAGAGGTAGCGTGCCGACTGCGATCACATCGACTTTGGAACCGTTTCCCACGCGCATCGTCACCTCGTCCTTAACCAATCTTCGCTTGATTCGTAGTCCCTGTTTCGAGTTGCAAATATTAGCAACAGAACCAGTATCAAATACCCAGGTGCTACTGCGAGCATTAGTAAGGTACACATCAATAACATGTATATCACATATACCTTTGTTCACCTTGCCATCCTTCTTATCCGCCAAATACTTGGGGTAGTTCCGCTTCCAGTGACCAGTCTGCTTGCAATAGAAGCACTCAGTTTCAGGCTTAGGTCCAGGTTTGGGTTTCTTCTCTTGAGTAGCAACTTGCTTGCCGTTCTTTTTGAAGTTCCCCTTCTTCTTCCCTTTGCCCTTTTTCTTGAAACTAGTGGTCTTGTTGACCATCAACACTTGATGCTCCTTCTTGATTTCTACCTCCGCAGCTTTCAGCATCGCGAAGAGCTCGGGAATAGTCTTGTTCATCCCTTGCATATTATAGTTCATCACGAAGCTCTTGTAGCTTGGTGGCAGTGATTGAAGAATTCTGTCAATGACGCAATCATCTGGAAGATTAACTCCCAATTGAATCAAGTGATTATTATACCCAGACATTTTGAGTATATGCTCACTGACAGAACTGTTCTCCTCCATCTTGCAGCTATAGAACTTATTGGAGACTTCATATCTCTCAATCCGGGCATTTGCTTGAAATATTAACTTCAACTCCTGGAACATCTCATATGCTCCATGACGTTCAAAACGTCGTTGAAGTCCCGATTCTAAGCCGTAAAGCATGGCACACTGAACTATCGAGTAGTCATCAGCTTTGCTCTGCCAGACGTTCAGAACATCCGGCGTTGCTCTTGCAGCAGGCCTGGCACCCAGCGGTGCTTCCAGGACGTAATTCTTCTGTGCAGCAATGAGGATAATCCTCAAGTTACGGACCCAGTCCGTGTAATTGCTACCATCATCTTTCAACTTTGCTTTCTCAAGGAATGCATTAAAATTCAACGGAACAACAGCACGAGCCATCTATCTACAATCAACATAAACAAGCAAGATACTATCAGGTACTAAGTTCATGATAAGTTTAAGTTCAGTTAATCAAATTAATTAAAGAACTCCCACTTAGATAGACATCCCTCTAATCCTCTAAGTGATTACGTGATCCAAATCAACTAAACCATAACCGATCATCACGTGAGATGGAGTAGTTTTCAATGGTGAACATCGTTATGTTGATCATATCTACTATATGATTCATGCTCGACCTTTCGGTCTCCGTGTTCCGAGGCCATATCTGTATATGCTTGGCTCGTCAAGTATAACCTGAGTATTCCGCGTGTGCAACTGTTTTGCACCCGTTGTATTTGAACGTAGAACCTATCACACCCGATCATCACGTGGTGTCTCAGCACGAAGAACTTTCGCAACGGTGCATACTCAGGGAGAACACTTCTTGATAATTTAGTGAGAGATCATCTTATAATGCTACCGTCAATCAAAGCAAGATAAGATGCATAAAAGGATAAACATCACATGCAATCAATATAAGTGATATGATATGGCCATCATCATCTTGTGCTTGTGATCTCCATCTCCGAAGCACCGTCGTGATCACCATCGTCACCGGCGTGACACCTTGATCTCCATCGTAGCATCGTTGTCGTCTCGCCAAGCTCGTGCTTCCACGACTATTACTACCGCTTAGTAATAAAGTAAAGCATTACATCGCGATTTCATTGCATACAATAAAACGACAACCATAAGGCTCCTGCCAGTTGCCGATAACTCGGTTACAAAACATGATCATCTCATACAATAAAATTCAGCATCATGTCTTGACCATATCACATCACAACATGCCCTGCAAAAACAAGTTAGACGTCCTCTACTTTGTTGTTCCAAGTTTTACGTGGCTGCTACGGGCTTAAGCAAGAACCAATCTCACCTACGCATCAAAACCACAACGATAGTTTGTCAAATAGACTCCGTTTTAACCTTCGCAAGGACCGGGCGTAGCCATACTTGGTTCAACTAAAGTTGGAGAGACTGTCGCCCGCAAGCCACCTATGTGCAAAGCACGTGGGGGAACCGGTCTCGCGTAAGCGTACGCGTAATGTTGGTCTGGGTCGTCTCGTCCAACAATGCCGCCGAACCAAAGTATGACATGCTGGTAGGCAGTATGATTTATATCGCCCACAACTCACTTGTGTTCTACTCGTCCATATAACATCAACATAAATAACCTAGGCTCGGATGCCACTGTTGGGTTTCGTAGTAATTTCAAAAAATTTCCTACGCACACGCAAGATCATGTGATGCATAGCAACGAGAGGGGAGAGTGTTGTCTATGTACCCTCGCAGACCGACTGCGGAAGCGTTGACACAACATAGAGGAAGTAGTCGTACGTCTTCACGATCCAACCGATCAAGCACCGAAACTACGGCACCTCCGAGTTCGAGCACACGTTCAGCTCGATGACGATCCCCGGACTCCGATCCAGCAAAGTGTCAGGGAAGAGTTCCGTCAGCACGACGGCGTGGTGACGATCTTGATGCATTACAGCAGCAGGGCTTCGCCTAAACTCCGCTACAGTATTATCGAGGAATATGGTGGCTGGGGCACCGCACACGGCTAAGGAATAGATCACGTGGATCAACTTGTGTGTTCTAGGGTGCCTCTGCCTCAGTATATAAAGGACTAGAGGGGGGAGGCTGGCCGGCCAAGGTGTGGCGTGCCAGGAGAGTCCTACTCCCTCTGGGAGTAGGATTCCCCCCCCCCCAATGCTAGTTGGAATAGGATTCGCGGAGGGGGAAAAGAGAGAGAGGGGGCCGGCCACCTCTCCTAGTCCTAATAGGACTAAGGGAAGGGGGAGGCGCGCAGCCCATGTAGGGCTGCCTCTTCTCTTTTCCACTAAGGCCCATCATGGCCCATTTAGCTCCCGGGGGGTTCCGGTAACCTTCCCCGTACTCCGGTAAAATCCCGATTTCACCCGGAACACTTCCGATATCCAAACATAGGCTTCCAATATATCAATCTTTACGTCTCGACCATTTCGAGACTCCTCGTCATGTCTGTGATCACATCCGGGACTCCGAACAACCTTCGGTACATCAAAATGCATAAACTCATAATATAACTGTCATCGTAACCTTAAGCGTGCGGACCCTACGGGTTCGAGAACAATGTAGACATGACCGAGACACGTCTCCGGTCAATAACCAATAGCGGGACCTGGATGCCCATATTGGCTCCTACATATTCTACGAAGATCTTTATCGGTCAGACCGCATAACAACATACGTTGTTCCCTTTGTCATCGGTATGTTACTTGCCCGGGATTCGATCGCCGGTATCCAATACCTAGTTCAATCTCGTTACCGGCAAGTCTCTTTACTCGTTCTGTAATACATCATCCCGCAACTAACTCATTAGTTGCTATGCTTGCAAGGATTATGTGATGTGCATTACCGAGAGGGCCCAGAGATACCTCTCCGACAATCGGAGTGACAAAACCTAATCTCGAAATACGCCAACCCAACATGTACCTTTGGAGACACCTGTAGTACTCCTTTATAATCACCCAGTTACGTTGTGACGTTTGGTAGTACCCAAAGTGTTCCTCCGGTAAACGGGAGTTGCATAATCTCATAGTTATAGGAACATGTATAAGTCATGAAGAAAGCAATAGCAACATACTAAATGATCGGGTGCTAAGCTAATGGAATGGGTCATGTCAATCAGATCATTCTCTTAATGATGTGATCCCGTTAATCAAATAACAACTCATTGTTCATGGTTAGGAAACATAACCATCTTTGATGAACGAGCTAGTCAAGTAGAGGCATACTAGTGACACTTTGTTTGTCTATGTATTCACACATGTATTATGTTTCCGGTTAATACAATTCTAGCATGAATAATAAACATTTATCATGATATAAGGAAATAAATAATAACTTTATTATTGCCTCTAGGGCATATTTCCTTCAGAGAGCATTCTTGTGTGACAAAAATGGAGCCTCACTAAACTATATGATTTTGTAGGGATGAACTTTCTTTGGCCATGTTATTTTGAGAGGACATAATTGCTTAGTTAGTATGCTTGAAGTATTATTATTTTTATGGCAATATGAACTTTTATCTTGAATCTTTCGGATCTGAATATTCATACCACAATTAAGAAGAATTACATTGAAATTATGCCAAGTAGCACTCCACATCAAAAATTCTGTTTTTATCATTTACCTACTCGAGGACAAGCAGGAATTAAGCTTGGGGATGCTGATACGTCTCCAACGTATCTATAATTTTTTTATTGCTCCATGCTATATTATCTTATGTTTTGGATGTTTATGGTCTTTATTATACACTTTTATATTATTTTTGGGACTAACCTATTAACCCAGAGCCCAGTGCCAGTTTCTGTTTTTTCCTTGTTTTAGAGTATCGCAGAAAAGGAAAATCAAACGGAGTCCAATTGACCTAAAACTTCACGGAACTTATTTTTGGAAGGAAAGCAACCCGGGGGGACTTGGAGTCCACGTCAAGGAATCCTCGAGGAAGCCATGAGGTAGGGCGCGCCCTACACCCTCGTGTGCCCCTCGTGGCTCCCCTGACGTACTTCTTCCACCTATATATCTCCATATACCCTAAAACGACCGGGGAGCACAATATATCGGGAGTTCCGCCGCCAGAAGCCTCCGTAGCCACCGAAAACCAATCTAGACCCGTTCCGGCACCCTGCCGGAGGGGGAATCCTTCTCGGGTGGCCATTTTCATCTTTCTGGTGCTCTCCATGACGAGGAGGGAGCAGTTCTCCCTCGGGGCTGAGGGTATGTACTAGTAGCTATGTGTTTGATCTCTCTCTCACTCGTGTTCTTGAGGTGGTACGATCTTGATGTATCGCCAACTTTGCTATTATATTTGGATCCTATGATGTTTTGTCCCCCCACTACTCTCTTGTAATGGATTGAGTTTCCCCTTTGAAGTTATCTTATCGGATTGAGTCTTTAAAGATTTGAGAACACTTGATGTATGTCTTGCCGTGCATATCTGTGGTTACAATGGGATATCACGTGATTCACTTGATGTATGTTTTGGTGATCAACTTGCGGGTTCCACCCATGAACCTATGCATAGGGGTTGGCACACGTTTTCGTCGTGATTCTCCGGTAGAAACTTTGGGGCACTCTTTGAGGTTCTATGTGTTGGTTGAATAGATGAATCTGATATTGTGTGATGCATATCGTACAATCATACCCACGAATACTTGAGGTGACATTGGAGTATCTAGGTGACATTAGGGTTTTGGTTGATTTGTGTCTTATGGTGTTATTCTAGTACGAACTCTAGGGCTGTTTGTGACACTTATAGGAATAGCCCAACGGATTGATTCGAAAGAATAACTTTGAGGTGTTTTCGTACCCTACCATAATCTCTTCGTTTGTTCTCCGCTATTAGTGACTTTGGAGTGACTCTTTGTTGCATGTTGAGGGATAGTTTTATGACCCAATTAAGTTATTATTGTTGAGAGAACTTGCACTAGTTCAAGTATGAACCCTAGGCCTTGTTTCAACGCATTGCAATACCGTTTACGCTCACTTTTATCATTAGTTACCTTGCTGTTTTTATATTTTCAGATTACAAAAACTATTATATACCATGCATATACCACTTGTATCATCATCTCTTCGTCGAACTAGTGCACCTATACAATTTACCATTGTATTGGGTGTGTTGGGGACATAAGAGACTCTTTGTTATTTGGTTACAGGGTTCCTTGAGAGAGACCATCTTCATCCTACGCCTCCCACGGATTGATAAACCTTAGGTCATCCACTTGAGGGAAATTTGCTACTGTCCTACAAACCTCTGCACTTGGAGGCCCAACAATGTCTACAAGAAGAAGGTTGTGTAGTAGACATCAGTATACTCTAAGGAAAACCAGAATTGCCAAAACTTCTGCAAATGATCTCTGAATTGAGCAAACTCAAGCTTGTTGGATACAAGACGATGCTACCTCTTGAGCCCTTCGTTGGTTTTCCCTTGAAGAGGAAAGGGTGATATAGCAAAGTAGCATAATTATTTCCCTCAGCTTTTGAGAACCAAGGTATCAATCCAGTAGGAGATCACGCTCAAGTCCCACGCACCTACACAAATAAATAAGAACCTCGCAACCAACGCGATAAAGGGGTTGTCAATCCCTTCATAGTCACTTACGAGAGTGAGATCTGATAGATAAGATAAGATAATGTTTTTGGTATTTTTATGATAAAGAGAAATAAAGATGCAAAGTAAAATAAACGGCAACAGAAATAACTAAGTATTGGAAGATTAATATGATGCAATATAGACCCGGGGGCCATAGATTTCACTAGTGGCTTCTCTCAAGAGCATAAGTATTACGGTGGGTAAACGAATTACTGTCGGGCAATTGATAGAATTGTGCATATTTATGAGAATATCTAGGTATGATCATGTATATAAGCATCACGTCCGTGACAAGTAGACCGAAACGATTCTGCATCTACTACTATTACTCCACACATCGACCGCTATCCAGCATGCATCTAGAGTATTAAGTTCATAAGAACAGCGTAATGCTTTAAGGAAGATGACATGATGTAGAGGGATAAACTCATGCAATATGATATAAACCCCATCTTTTTATCCTCGATGGCAACAATACAATACGTGTCGGTTCCCTTTCTGTCACTGGGATCGAGCACCGCAAGATTGAACCCAAAGCTAAGCAATTCTCCCATTGCAAGAAAGATCAATCTAGTAGGTCAAACCAAACTGATAATTTGAAGAGACTTGCAAAGATAAACCAATCATACATAAAAGAATTCAAAGGAGAATCAAATATTGTTCATAGATGATCTGGATCATAAATCCACAATTCATCGGATCTCGACAAACACACCGCAAAAGAAGATTACATCGAATAGATCTCCAAGAAGATTGAGGAGAACTCTGTGTTGAGATCCAAAGAGAGAGAACAAGCCATCTAGCTAATAACTATGAACCCGTAGGTCTGAAGTAAACTACTCACACATCACTGGAGAGGCCATGGAGTTGATGTAGAGGCCCTCCGTGATCAATGCCCCTCCGGCGGAGCTCCGGAAATGGCCCCAAGATGGGATCTCTCGGGTACAGAAGGTTGAGGCGGTGGAATTAGGTTTTCGTGGTGCTCCTGGATGTTTGGGGGGTACGTGGATATATATAGGAGGAAGAAGTACGGCGGTAGAGTAACGGGGGGCCCACGAGGGTGGAGGGTGTGCCTAGGGGGGTAGGCGTGCCCCCTGCCTCGTGCCCTCCTGGTTGTTTCTTGACGCACACTCCAAGTCTCCTAGATCATGTTTGTTGAGAAAATCACGTTCCCAAAGGTTTCATTCCGTTTGGACTCCGTTTGATATTCCTTTTCGGTGAAACTCTAAAATAGGCAAAAAAACAGCAATTTGGGTTGGGCCTCCGGTTAGTAGGTTAGTCCCAAAAATGACATAAAAGCGTAAAACAAAGCCCATTAACATCCAAAATAGATAATATAATAGCATGGAGCAATAAAAAATTATAGATACGTTGGAGACGTATCAAGCATCCCCAAGCTTAATTCCTGCTCGTCCTCGAGTTGGTAAATGATAAAAAAGAAGAATTTTTTATGTAGAATGCTTCCTAACATATTTCTCAATGTAATTTTTCTTTATTGTGGCATGAATGTTCAGATCCATCTAAATAATAATACTTCAAGCATACTAACTAAGCAATCATGTCTTCTCAAAATACTAGTGGCCAAAGAAAGTTATCCCTACAAAATCAAATAGTCTGGCTATGCTCTATCTTCACCACGCAAAACATTTAAATCATGCACAACCCCGATGACAAGCCAAGCAATTGTTTCATACTTTTGATGTTCTCAAACTTTCTCAATCTTCATGCAATATATGAGGGTGAGCCATGGATATAGCACTATATGTGGAATAAAATGGTGGTTGTGGAGAAGACAAAAAGGAGAAGATAGTCTCACATCAACTAGGCGTATCAACGGGCTATGGAGATGTCCATTAATAGATATCAATGTGAGTGAGTAGGGATTCCCATGCAACTGATGCACTAGAGCTATAAGTGTATGAAAGCTCAACAAAAGAAACTAAGTGGGTGTGCATCCAACTTGCTTGCTCATGAAGACTTAGGGCAATTTGAGGAAGCCCATCATTGGAATATACAAACCAAGTTCTATAATGAAAAATTCCCACTAGTATATGAAAGTGATATCATAGGAGACTCTCTATCATGAAGATCATGGTGCTACTTTGAAGCACAAGTGTGCAAAAAGGATAGTAGCATTGTCCCTTCTTTCTTTTTCTCTCATTTTTTTCTCCTTTTTGGGCCTTCTTTCTTTCTTTTTCTTTTTGGCCTCTTTTTTTATTTTTTTCGTCCGGAGTCTCATCCCGACTTGTGGGGGAATCATAGTATCCATCATCCTTTCCTCACCGGAACAATGCTCTAATAATGATGATCATCACACTTTATTTACTTACAACTCAAAAATTACAACTCGATACTTAGAACAAAATATGACTCTATGTGAATGCCTCCGGCGGTGTACCGGGATGTGCAATGATGCATGAGTGACATGTATGAAAATTATGAACGGTGGCTTTGCCACAAATACGATGTCAACTACATGATCATGCAAGCAATATGACAATGATGAAGCGTGTCATAATAACGGAACGATGGAAAGTTGCATGGCAATATATCTCGGAATGGCTATGGAAATGCCATAATAGGTACGTATGGTGGCTGTTTTGAGGAAGGTATATGGTGGGTTTATGGTACCGGAGAAAGTTGCGCGATACTAGAGAGGCTAGCAATGGTGGAAGGGTGAGAGTGCGTATAATCCATGGACTCAACATTAGTCATGAAGAACTCACATACTTATTGCAAAAATCTACAAGTTATCAAAGCAAATATTACGCGCATGCTCCTAGGGGGATAGATTGGTAGGAAAAGACCATCGCTCGTCCCCGACCGCCACTCATAAGGAAGACAATCAATAAATAAATCATGCTCTGACTTCATCACATAATGGTTCACCATACGTGCATGGTACGGGAATCGCAAACTTTAACACAAGTATTTCTCAAATTCACAACTACTCAACTAGCATGACTCTAATATCACCATCTCCATATCTCAAAACAATTATCAAGTATCAAACTTCTCATAGTATTCAATGCACTTGTATGAAAGTTTTTATTATTGCCATGTTGTTCTAAAGGACTCTCAAAATAATATAAGTGAAGCATGAGAGAACAATTATTTCTATAAAATCCATCAAATCTCCACCCAAAACTTTAAAACTTCACAACACAAAACTTAAATAGAAAATCTCGTGAGCTCCGTTAGCGAAAAAAAACAAAACACCACTTCAAGGTACTGCAATGAACTGATTCTTGATTTATATTGGTGTTAAACCTACTGTATTCCAACTTCTCTATGGTTTATAAACTCTTTTACTAGCCATATATTCATCAAAATAATCAAACAACACACGAAAAACAGATTCTGCCAAAAACAGAACAGTCTGTAGTAATCTGTAGCTAACGCAAACTTCTGGAACCCCAAAAATTTTAAAATAAATTGCTGAACGTGTGTAATTTATCTATTCATCATCTGCAAAAATAATTAACTAAATAGCACTTTCCAAATAAAAATGACAGCAATTCTCGTGAGTGCTAAAGTTTCTGTTTTTTACAGCAAGATCTCAAAGACTTTCCCCAAGTCTTCCCAACGGTTCTACTTGGCACAAACACTAATTAAACACAAAAAACACAACCAAAACAGAGGCTAGATAAATTATTTATTACTAAACAGGAGCAAAAAGCAAGGAATAAAAATAAAATTGGATTGCCTCCCGACAAGCGCTATCGTTTAACGCCCCTAGCTAGGCATAAAAGCAAGGATAGATCTAGGTATTGCCATCTTTGGTAGGTAATTCTTCAATAACACACCTATAACCCATAGGAGTTTCTTTCTTTTTATTAATTTTCAAACCCCTAGGTACGAAATCAAGAAAATCATTTGTAGCAAAAAGGTTCCTTAAGGATAGTGAGAAAGTTGGGGTGAACACTTATGGATTTGAGGTCCGCATTTTCCTTACTAGGAGTTTCACCCTTATTTTTAGGAACATACATCAATTTGGCAATCTTAGCATTATGAGGAGTGTTTTTCACGGAAGAAAAGGCAGACCCAAGGTTGGTAATAATATCCTCACTTTTATCAATTCTAGTGGAATCTTGATCTATCTTTTCATTAACCATAGGTCCCTTTTCTTTAAAACTTTTGAGAGCAACTCCTACCATAGATCCGTATTGGGTAATTTCTTTATGGATCTTTCTATCCAAATTTTCAATTAACTCTACGGTGGCATATTTATTTTCAATAATTTCAAGCCGTTGCATCACATGTTCCAAAGTTAAAATAGTTCCATTAACCAAAAGAGGTGGTGGGCCAAACAGATCTATCATAGCATTATAAGAATCAAAATTATGGCTACCCAAGAAATTCGCTCCGGTAATGGTATCAAGAATATATCTATTCCAAGGAGTGATGCCTACATGAAAATTGCGAAGAAGAACGAAAGTAGGTTGCTTCTTAGTAGATCTATTTTGCGCATTGCAAATTATGTACCAAGCATCTTTTAGATTTTCTCCCTTCCTTTGTTTAAAATTAAGAACTTCATTCTCGGGAGACAAAGGAGTAGATAAAGGACTAGCCATAACGACAAAGCAAGCGGAAAAGAGGCGAATGGAAAAAGAGAGGGTGAATAAATTGCAAGGGTGAAGTGGGGGAGAGGAAAACGAGAGGCAAATGGCAAATAATGTAATGCGAGGGATAAGAGTTTGTGATGGGTACTTGGTATGTCTTGACTTGTGCGTAGACTCCGGCAATGGTGCCAGTAATGGCTCGCTGCCGGGAGTCAAATCTTGACTTGACTTGGTGCGAATCTCCCCGGCAACGGCTCCAGAAGTCCTTCTTGCTACCTCTTGAGCACTGCGTTGGTTTTCCCTTAAAGAGGAAAGGGTGATGCAGCAAAGTAGCGTAAGTATTTCCCTCAGTTTTTGAGAACCAAGGTATCAATCCAGTAGGAGATCACGCTCAAGTCCCACGCACCTACACAAACAAATAAGAACCTTGCAACCAACGCGATAAAGGGGTTGTCAATCCCTTCACGATCACTTACGAGAGTGAGATGTGATAGATATGATAAGATAATATTTTTGGTATTTTTATGATAAAGAGAAATAAAGATGCAAAGTAAAATAAACGGCAATAGAAATAACTAAGTATTGGAAGATTAATATGATGGAAGATAGACCCGGGGGCCATAGGTTTCACTAGTGGCTTCTCTCAAGAGCATAAGTATTACGGTGGGTAAACGAATTACTGTCGGGCAATTGATAGAATTGTGCATATTTATGAGAATATCTAGGTATGATCATGTATATAGGCATCACATCCGTGACAAGTAGACCGAAACGATTCTGCATCTACTACTATTACTCCACACATCGACCGCTATCCAGCATGCATCTAGAGTATTAAGTTCATAAGAACAGAGTAATGCTTTAAGTAAGATGACATGATGTAGAGGGATAAACTCATGCAATATGATATAAACCCCATCTTTTTATCCTCGATGGCAACAATACAATACGTGTCGGTTCCCTTTCTGTCACTGGGATCGAGCACCGCAAGATTGAACCCAAAGCTAAGCACTTCTCCCACTGCAAGAAAGATCAATCTAGTAGGCCAAACCAAACTGATAATTCGAAGAGACATGCAAAGATAAACCAATCATGCATAAAAGAATTCAAAGGAGAATCAAATATTGTTCATAGATAATCTGGATCATAAACCCACAATTCATCGGATCTCGACAAACACACTGCAAAAGAAGATTACATCGAATAGATCTCCAAGAAGATCGAGGAGAACTTTGTATTGAGATCCAAAGAGAGAGAAGAATCCATCTAGCTAATAACTATGGACCCGTAGGTCTAAAGTAAACTACTCACACATCACCGGAGAGGCCATGGAGTTCATGTAGAGGCCCTCCGTGATCAATGCCCCCTCCGGCGGTGCTCCGGAAAAGGCCCCAAGATGGGATCTCTCAGGTACAGAAGGTTGCGGTAGTGGAATTAGGTTTTCGTGGTGCTCCTGGATGTTTGGGGGGTACGTGCATATATATAGGAGGAAGAAGTACGTAGGTGGAGCAACGGGGGCCCATGAGGATGGAGGGCACGCCCAGGGGGGTAGGCGCGCCCCCTGCCTTGTGCCCTCCTCGGTTGTTTCGTGACCCACACTCCAAGTCTCCTGGACCACGTTTGTTGAGAAAATCATGTTCCCGAAGGTTTCATTCCATTTGGACTCCATTTGATATTCCTTTTCGGCGAAACTCTAAAATAGGCAAAAAAACAACAATTTGGGATGGGCCTTCGGTTAGTAGGTTAGTCCCAAAAATGATATAAAAGTGTAAAATAATGCCCATTAACATCCAAAATAGATAATATAATAGCATGGAGTAATAAAAAATTATAGATATGTTGGAGACGTATCAGACGACGAGTAGCATCAAAACAGCGACTGGTTATAGTAAGAAGAGGGAGGGGAGGTATGCCTAACAAATAGAGGAGTGAAACCTCCAAAAAGGAAGAACCGACATAACCTCCAACATCGAAAACATCATAGAAGATGCACGTGAACTCCGCTTTTGATGAAAACGAGCTTGTCATTAAAATGACCTTAAGCTCCAAATCTCACAAGGAGAAGAACCAAAAAAGAACCAAAAAAGATGATGCAAGGATGCAATGGTTTGATCTTTCTACGAACGATACGATCAAGCTACTCATCGAGAGCCCCCCTAGATAGTACGGCAATCGATCCTATAAACCGATCTCCCAACTACCACCATGAGACCGGAAAAATAGAAAACCTATCAAGGGCAAACCTTTGGCTTGCACATGGTCCACTTGAGCTAGATGATGACGATCTTGACTCCCTCAAGTTGGACCACCTTTCTTGATTGCGTTGGCTCGATGAAGACTAGTTGATTGCTCCCCATACTCCATTATGGGTGAGCCACTCTTCCGCACATCTTCATGAATCCATTGTTACCACAATGGACAGCAAGCTTCAAGCATTTGATCTCTTCATGATGCTCCACTTGAAATTGCACACCGCAACCTAACCCCGCAAAGAACTCTCACGAAGACCATGGGTTAATACACAAAGCGTAATTGACAATGCTTACCATACCATGGGATCACTTGATCCCTCTCGATACATCTTCTACGCTTTGTGGGTTGATCAACTTGATTCACTCTTTGACTTAGTCTTTATCAACCTCTCACAAGACCAATCTTTAGGTAATTCCTTGAATAGCACCTTGGTCGACACAAACTCTCCTTGAAACCAACACATGTACTCTAAGAAAAGCCTATGGACAAAACCTTCAAATATAACTCAAGGCAACCATTAGTACATAGAGATCGTCATCAATTACCAAAACCAAACATGGGGGCACCGCATGTTATTTCAACTGCAAACAAAACTCTCGGAACTCTTCTTAGTTGGAGGCACTCGTTATTTCGAGCAAGCCATGGATTGATGCTTGTTGGTGGAGGGGGAGTATAAACTTTACCATTCTGTTTGGGAACCGCCTGTAATGTGTGTAGCATGGAAGATATCGAGATCTCTCGGTTGTTATGTTGACAATGAAAGTATACCGCTAAAAATATTATTCATATCTATTTCAAAACCGAGCTCTGGCACCTCTACAAATCCCTGCTTCCCTCTGTGAAGGGCCTATCTATTTACTTTTATGTTGAGTCACCATCCTCTTATTAAAAAGCACTAGATGGAGAGCACCTATGTCATTTGCATCCATTACTGTTAGTTTACATTGAGTATGACTTGACTGGATCTCTTTTACCATGAATTACAATGTCTAGTCAGTACTTGATCTTTAAAGGTGCTCTGCATTTATGGTTTGCGGTCTCAGAAAGGGCTAGCGAGATACCATCTTGTCATATCATGATTATTTTGAGGAAGTGTTGTCATCCGAGATTTATTATTATTGCTCGCTAGTTGATTATGCCATTGATATGAGTAAACATGAGACCTAAATGTTATTGTGAATATGGTTAGTTCATAATCTTTGTTGAAAACTTGAATGCTCGCTCTACATATTTACAACAACAAGAGCAAACAGAGTTTGTAAAAGTTTTTCTTTATCACTTTCAGTTTATCAACTGAATTGCTTGAGGACAAGCAAAGGTTTAAGCTTGGGGGAGTTGATAGGTCTCCGTCGTATCTACTTTTCCAAACACTTTTTCCCTTTTTTGGATTCTAACTTGCATGATTTGAATGGAACTAACCCGGACTGACGTTGTTTTCAGCAGGATTGCCATGGTGTTATTTTTGTGCAGAAATAAAAGTTCTCAGAATGACCTAAAAATCAACGAAGATTATTTTTGGAATATATAAAAATACTGGAAGAAAGATCCATGTCAGGGGCCCACACCATGTCCACGAGGGTGGGGGCGTGCCCTACCCCCTGGGCGCGCCCCTGCCTCATGGGCCCCCTGATGCTCCACCGACGTCCACCTTGACTCCATATATTCACTTTTGGGGAGAAAAAAATCAAAGAGAAGGATTCATCATGTTTTACGATACGGAGCCGCTGCCAAGCCCTAAACTCTCCCGGGAGGGCTGATCTGGAGTCCGTTCGGGGCTCCAGAGAGGGGAATTCGTCGCCATCATCATCATCAACCTTCATCCATCACCAATTTCATGATGCTCACCGTCGTGTGTGAGTAATTCCATCGTAGGCTTGCTGGACGGTGATGGGTTGGATGAGATTTATCATGTAATTGATGATCCCTAGTATCCACTATGTTCTGAGATTGATGTTGCTATGACTTTGCTATGCTTAATGCTTGTCACTAGGGCCCAAGTGCCATGATTTCAGATCTGAACCTATTGTGTTTTCATGAATATATGTGAGTTCGTGATCCTATCTTGCAAGTCTATAGTCACCTATTGTGTGTTATGATCCGTTAACCCCCAAGTGACAATAATTGGGATACTTACCGGTGATGATCGTAGTTTGAGGAGTTCATGTATTCACTATGTGTTAATGCTTTGGTCCGGTACTCTTTTAAAAGGAGAAGATAGTCTCACATCAACTAGGCGTATCAACGAGCTATGGAGATGCCCATTAATAGATATCAATGTGAGTGAGTAGGGATTGCCATGCAACGGATTCACTAGAGCTATAAGTATATGAAAGCTCAACAAAAGAAACTAAGTGGGTGTGCATCCAACTTGCTTGCTCATGAAGACCTAGGGCAATTTGAGGAAGCCCATCATTGGAATATACAAGCCAAGTTCTATAATGAAAAATTCCCACTAGTATATGAAAGTGATATCATAGGAGACTCTCTATCATGAAGATCATGGTGCTAGTTTGAAGCACAAGTGTGGAAAAAGGATAGTAGCATTGTCCCTTCTCTCTTTTTCTCTCATTTTTTTATTTTTTTTCTTTGGGCCTTTTTTTGCCTCTTTTCTCTTTTTTTATTTTTTTTATTTTTCGTTCGGAGTCTCATCCCGACTTGTGGGGGAATCATAGTCTCCATCATCCTTTCCTCACTGGGACAATGCTCTAATAATGATGATCATCACACTTTATTTACTTACAACTCAAAAATTACAACTCGATACTTGGAACAAAATATGACTCTATGTGAATGCCTCCGGCGGTGTACCGGGATGTGCAATGATGCATGAGTGACATGTATGAAAATTATGAACGGTGGCTTTGCCACAAATACGATGTCAACTACATGATCATGCAAGCAATATGACAATGATGAAGCGTGTCATAATAACAGAACGATGGAAAGTTGCATGGCAATATATCTCGGAATGGCTATGGAAATGCCATAATAGGTATTATGGTGGCTATTTTGAGGAAGGTATATGGTGGGTTTATGGTACCGGCGAAAGTTGCGCGATACTAGCGAGGCTAGCAATGGTGGAAGGGTGAGAGTGCGTATAATCCATGGACTCAACATTAGTCATAAAGAACTCACATACTTATTGCAAAAATCTACAAGTTATCAAAGCAAAGTATTACGCGCATGCTCCTAGGGGGATAGATTGGTAGGAAAAGACCATGGCTCGTCCCTGACCGCCACTCATAAGGAAGACAAACAATAAATAAATCATGCTCCGACTTCATCACATAACGGTTCACCATACGTGCATGCTACGGGAATCACAAACTTTAACACAAGAATTTCTCAAATTCACAACTAATCAACTAGCATGACTCTAATATCACCATACACTACTAGGAAAAGGCTAATTAGTGGTGCACCGGTTTTGGCCATTAATGGCGCACTACAGGTGCGCCACTATTATCACGCCACTAGTAACAAATACTAATGGCGCACCCCTGGTGCGCCATTAGTATCATAGATAGTAATGGCGCACCTGGCAGTGTGCCATTAATATGTCCCCTGGTGCGCCATTACTATGCCTCCTAGGGGGCCATATTTACCTTGTGCTCTAGGTTACTAATGGCGCACTTCTTGGTAATGCGCCACTAGTATGTTTATTGCAGTGCGCCACTAAAGTGCAGTATGGTGCGCCACTAGTATGAATATTAGGAATTTTTTTCTTTTCTGATATTTGCACAGGTTACAAAATATATTACTGCACAGAATATAGACAGCACAACATATAAACAGCAGATTTATCGAATACAAATAGAAGATTAGTCTCCGAATACAATATCATATTAGTCTCTGAATTCAAAAGACCGAACAAAGTTAGAACATTACAAGTCTTGAGACCGCGAGTAGCGAGTTTGTCTTCACATTACAAGTCGATATCGATCATCTAAACTACCATCACATAGAACAGAGCTGCGGTCATCACGATGAGCATCATCGCGATGAAATTGGTCTTCATCCGATTCCTCCTCCGCTCCCTCCTCTCTCCCGCTAGATAGCGCGCGTATCTAGCTTCCGCCTCCGTCCTAGTGGTGTACCCTTTGTAACTGTTACCGCTAAAACGGTGAACCTGTCTCCGACACTCCTCCCAGTCGTCGTAGACTCCGGGAACCTTACCCTTCTACACGACATACGACGGCATCTCTATGCACTAGACGAACAAAACGTTAGTAGCAATTCACAGACAATACATAAGCAATATATAAGTATGCAACAAAAGGATCGGAAGAGAAAAGCAACACATTAATAGCAGGATTCATGGTCCTACTAATAAATAGCATCGATTACATATAAGTTGAACGACTGTCCAAACCAAAGAGACACACAAGTTTATTAAAGTTTAATTACAACATGAGCTAATCGATATTTCAGAACTACATAGCATCACTACTTTCGACTCGACTCAGGGACCGGAGCGTGAATGAAGCCGCCGTCTTTCGTGATGGTCATGAAATCGCGATCGTTGTCAGCCTACATTTGTAGCGTTGTTTCTATCTCACTGTTGGACGGTTGATATCTGAGGTAGAACTGCCCCGAGGTGCGAAGGACATCTTGATGGATGATTTCCGCAAACTCCGACTGGATGCGAAAGAATTCTTGTCTGAGGTCCGCGTCCTGGTTTGCCAGAATGACGCCTTCGAGGTATGAACTCGCGACTAGCCAGTCCCCAGCGCTGCCTAAGATCTTGGCACGCATGTAGAATGGGTCGACTATCACGATGTCCGGGGTCTTGTCTCTAATGATCTGCATCTCCATACTCAGCAAAAATAGCCGAACGAAGGTGTAGTACAGCGGATGAAGGTTAAACATAGCGAAGATGTCATCAAACCGCAGGACGATCATACCCCCGATGGCACTATCGACAAAGCCCTTGCCCTCTGGCACCTTGGCCATGTGAAAGATCGTGGATGTCGCCTAGAGGGGGGGTGAATAGGCGTTTTAAAATAATTACGGTTTAGGCTTGAACAAATGCGGAATAAACCTAGCGGTTAATTTGCCAAGCATAAAACCTAAAACAACTAGGCTCACCTATGTGCACCAACAACTTATGCTAAGAAAGATAAGCAACTATGTGATAGCAAGATATATGACAAGAAACAATAAGGCTATCACAAAGTAAAGTGCATAAGTAAAGGGCTCGGGTAAGAGATAACCGAGGCACGAGGAGACGATGATGTATCCCGAAGTTCACACCCTTGCGGATGCTAATCTCCATTTGGAGCGGTGTGGAGGCACAATGCTCACCAAGAAGCCACTAGGGCCACCGTAATCTCCTCACGCTCTCGCACAATGCAAGATGCCGTGATTCCACTAAGGGACCCTTGAGGGCGGTCACCGAACCCGTACAAATGGCAACCCTTGGGGGCGGTCACCGAACCCGTACACTTTGGCAACCCTTGGGGGCGGTCACCGAAACCCGTCAAATTGCTCGGGGCGATCTCCACAACCTAATTGGAGACCCCGACGCTTGCCCGGAGCTTTACACCACAATGATTGAGCTCCGAACACCAACAACCGTCTAGGGCGCCCAAGCACCCAAGAGGAACAAGCTCAAGGGTACCAAGCACCCAAGAGTAATAAGCTTCTCAACTTGTAACTTCCACGTATCACCGTGGAGAACTCAAACCGATGCACCAAATGCAATGGCAAGGGCACACGGAGTGCCCAAGTCCTTCTCTCTCAAATCCCACCGAAGCAACTAATGCTAGGGAGGAAAATGAGAGGAAGAACAATAAGGAGAACACCAAGAACTCCAAGATCTAGATCCAAGGGGTTCCCCTCACATAGAGGAGAAAGTGATTGGTGGAAATGTGGATCTAGATCTCCTCTCTCTTTTCCCTCAAAAACTAGCAAGAAACCATGGAGGGATTGAGAGCTAGCAAGCTCGAAGAAGGTCAACAATGGGGGAAGAACACGAGCTCAAAGGGTAAGGTTCATTGGGGAAGAAGACCCCCTTTTATAGGTGGGGAAAAAATCCAACCGTTACCCACCAACCAGCCCGCGGCCAGCGGTACTACCGCAAGGCCGCGCGGTACTACTGCTTGCATCCAAGCGGTACTATCGCACGGCTGTGCGGTACTACCGTACCGGCCCACGGTACTGCCGCAACCCCAGCACAGAACCGATAAACAGACGCACAGGAGCTGGGGGCGGAACTTCCGCACGCGCAGTACTACCGCGAGGCAAAAGTCCCAGCCAGGGGAAAAGGAAAACTTCCGTGCCTACTTCCGCAAAGAAACGGAAGTAGCAAAAACCCGACACAGTAGTACTGCCGAGGGGCGATACTACTGACTGACCGCATAGCGCGGTACTACCGCACGGCGAAAGCGGTACTACCGCGGTAGGTGCGGATGTAAAAAATTACATCCGCTCCTACTACCGCAAAGGGGCGGCACTAGCCTGGTGGGCAGCGGTAGTGCGGCTCCAGGGGAGCGGTACTACCGTGGGCACCTGCGGTACTACTGTGCCACTCCACGGTACTACCGCTGATGCCTACGGTACTACCGCTTTCCTGGGAGCAGTACTACCGCAACCAACAACGGCAACCACACAAGGGAGGCAAGAAAACGGAGGAAGCTCCAAGGAAGAAGGAGGGGAAAAGAAGGAGACGTGAACGTGATGAATCCATCCAATCCTTTCCAATGCGGACCCTGACAAAACCACACTCAAGAGAACAAGAACTGCCATAACTTCTGCATATGAGCTCCGAATTGAGCAAACTCAAGCTTGTTGGAAACAAGACGACGAGTAGCATCAAAATAACGACTGGTTATAGTAAGAAGAGGCAGGGGAGGTATGCCAACAAATAGAGGAGTGAAACCTCCAACCGAGAAGAACCGGCAAAACCTCCAACAACGAAAACATCATAGAGTATGCAAGCGAACTCTGTTTTCGATGAACTCAAGCTTGTCATCAAGATGACCAAAAGCTCTAAGACTCTCAAAGAGAACCAAACAAGAACCAAGAAAGATGATGCAAGGATGCAATGGTTTGAGCTCTCAGCGAACGATACGATCAAGCTACTCATCGAGAGCCCCCCTTGATAGTACGGCAATCGATCCTATAACCCAGTCTCCCAACTACCATCATGAGACCGGTAAAATAGAAAACCTATCAAGGGCAAACCTTTACCTTGCACATGGTCCACTTGAGCTAGATGAAGACGATCTTGACTCCCTCAAGTTGGACCACCTTTCTTGATTGGGTTGACTTGATGAAGACTAGTTGATTGCTCCCCCATACTCCACTATGGGTGAGCCACTCTTCCGCACATCTTCACAAGTCCATTGTCACCACAAAGGACGGCAAGCTTCAAGCATTTGATCTCTTTGTGATGCTCCACTTGAACTTGCACACCGCAACCTAACCCCACAAAGAACCCTCACGAAGACCATGGGTTAGTACACGAAGCGTAATTGACAATGCTTACCATACCATGGGATCACTTGATCCCTCTCGGCACATCTTCTACGCTTTGTGGGTTGGTCAACTTGATTCACTCTTTGACTTAGTCTTGATCAACCTCTCACAAGACCAATCTTTAGGTAATTCCTTGAATAGCACCTTGGTCGACACAAACTCTCCTTGAAACCAACACATGTACTCCAAGAAAAGCCTATGGACAAAAACCTTCAAATATAACTCAAGGCAACCATTAGTCCATAGAGATTGTCATCAATTACCAAAACCAAACATGGGGGCACCGCATGTTCTTTCAATCTCCCCCATTTTGGTAATTGATGACAATTACTTTCAAGAGAGTTTAATACAAGGAATTATGCATCACCATGCAATGCAACAACCAATAATGCATGCGTATGAGATGCAAATGCTTAGGAACAAAACCGAGAAAACTCTAAAGACTTCTCCACAAAACTCTCCAAAATCTCCACAAAACTCTCTGAAACTTCTCCCCCATTGGCATCGATTGCCAAAATGGGCGAAAAGCTTAGAAGGCCAATATAGATTGAGTTCCTCCAGAAGTTGTGTATTTCTCAACAAGAGAGTGGAATGCACTACACATATCCAACGGTAAATACTTGGAGGAAGACAAACTATATTGAGGCCCAAAGATTGCAAAAGAAAGATATGCCACAAAGACATAACAAAGAGAGACACAAGCAATCAAGCAATCGAAAGGTACCAATTGAAGCAAGCAATCAAAAGATACCAATTGAACCAACTAGGCCAATGATCCTACGAGCCACAAGAAAGAAAGATATTATGACATGAGCAGAGGAGTGTTCTAAAGAAACTAGAGAAGCTCCCCATGATTTGTGCACATCAAGAATTTTGTATTTGGATACAAAGTGCACAAAATAGGATCATAGCTCCCCCAAAATCAATAGAAACTCACACCAAGTGCAAGTGAGAATATAGGAAACTAAGCCTAATACATGCAACTAACACATGGTTGAGCAACAAGTGAAAGAGGAAACTTAAGAATGGGCTCAACCAAAATGATGTGTGAGAGTCAAGGCAATGCACTTGAGAAGACTTAATGTACGGATGAGCATTAAGCATCAATAAAGTCTTGAAAGAATGAGGCACACGGTGCAAGGCCTATCATTCCCACACACAACTAGCAAATGGGTTCACAAGCTTACTAATAAGCATAAAAAGAACCTATGCTTGTGACAACCCGTGGTGAAGATAGAAGATGAAAGCCTCATCAAGACGAGGGATACCAATAAGATGGCAAAAGCCTCGTAAAGATAAGCATGAGGAAAGTAATCTTCACCACACAAGAGTGCATCAAGATGCAACGAGATAAGACACGCACTCAAGTCAAAAGCTTTCACGGAGCCACCAAAGAAATAACATAAGAAAGACAAGGTGGACGTGAAAGAAAGGATATCAACTAGATATGCAACTTTTCTCAAGTGTATAAGATTCTAGGTAGATGAAATCATGAAGATATATATCTACAAAGAAGGATGTACACCCGAAATAGTTGCAACACGAGGAACAAGATATCCACAAGGAAATCATAAATATACCAATAAGATATTTACTTGAAAGCATAGCACATGGCTAGATACAGTCTTATTGTATACAAATGAATTCCTACTACACAACTATCAAAGACATCACAACTAGCAACATGAGATCATCGTTGAGATGCTTTGAGAAAGGAAACAAGTATCACAAGAATAAAAAAACATGCTAAGATGCAACCTACACAAGGTTGATGCAAGAAATGTGTGCATGAAGTATATGAAGATACTTGTTACCGAGATAACATTGGAAGGATGTAGTAGATACCAATTGAAGGTACAAAGTAGTTCATTGATCATCCTAGCTTGACTCCAATAAGCACATGGTGACAACACCTTCCTTGTGAGTGAGCCGAGCATCCAATGCATCTCCACTTGTTCCTAGAACAACAACACAAACAAAATGGTACCCAAACTCATTGGGACCAAAGAGTTAGAGAACCAACAATACATAGGACAAACTCCACATAAATATGTGCATATAGATATGAAAAAGAATTTCATGCACATCTCATCCAATTTGAGACTTGGTGGAGTTTCCCCTATATATTGGGTCTAAGAAAGAAAGCATGCCAAAGATACTACACAAAGCTAATATGCATGCTCAAGACTTTCAAGAACCGAGACCAAAAGACAAAGAAATACCAAGCGAAGAAAAGATACCAAATGAATAAATCATCACTTGGAGGGTATCCATAATGGATACAACAAGGAATGAGATATCCATTGATATACTCAAAAAGAAAGATGTCAAACTCCCAAAAGAGAGAATGGTTCCAAACAAACCAAGCCCTCTACAAAGTTTCATGATGGCACAAAGCACCAAAAAGAAACGGCTTGCCTTCCACAAACACACAATTGATAAGGATCACAAGATGAGTGTTTTATAGAGAATAGGATAGCTCCCCCAAGACTAGTGCATTAAAGAGAATTTTCATTTGAATACAAAATGCACGAGGTGGGATCACCACTTTCACTATATCTAGAAAACACTACACAAGGTCAAGAAATAAACAAGATCCACAAGTGGTATGGAAGACAAAGGGAGTTGATACAAACCTTGGCAAGAGAAAGGGCAAAAAAATAGCAAAGGCCAATGTAAAGATGATCAATAATTTCTACCACACATAAGTGAGTACCAATTGTCAAAAGACAAGAAGTGTTTGGAAATAATTCCCGGTGGTAGATAACAAGGATATCCGACATCATCTTCACACCAACAAAAAGCAAATTGCAACTTGTAGAGCTAACATGCCACCTAGGAACAAGATAATTTACAATATCAATTCTAGGTGACAATATCTCAAATGTACACATTTTCTAGGCTAGTAATATACACATAGCATATTACTCCCCCATAATGTGATACCAATTAAACACTTAACAAGAGGCAATTAGAGGATCCAGCAAGAGATAATTAATGGACTATTTAGAATTTGAATTTCTCCTGAGAAGACATACCACATAGCGACTAGATAAGCTTGCAATATCAATACTAAGTGGTATTCCCCATGTACCCACCTTTATAGGATTGTGAAGTGCACAAGGCACATCACTCCCCCATAATGGGATATTCCATTAATCTCTCACAAGAGCCAACTAAGATACAAGAAGAAGCAAGAAGGCTCTACGCACGACACACACGTACATGATGTCCAAACCAACACACAAGTTGGAAGCACAACATATACAAACACATGCAAGGAACAAAGCCAAACATGCAAAGGGGCAAGTAACTTTCAATGTAAACAATTTAAGCACGAGTTACCGCAAGGAGGAACATTGGATATAAGATAGAAACTTGATAATCCGAATGACTTGGCTTGAGACAATAAGTATGATGAAGTCCCCTTAATTCTTCATGATATAGCCAAGTCTCCAATGACCTCCAACAACACCTATTGATCAAGTATGAGATAGTTGGTCCCCAACCAAGTTGGGTCCTAAGAGGTTAGTCACAATAGGCTTGGCTACCCAAATGGTTCTTTTCTTGGCACCACTTTGAGCACCAACAAATTTGGCGAACACATTGCCAACCTTATCCTTCCCAAGAGAATAGACATCATCAATAATAATTGAGTTGGATAAGTTACCACTAGTGCATGAGGAAGTGAGGTGACCTTTCTCACGACATAGGTAGCAACGTCTACTCTTCACTTTCTTCTCACTTGATTTCTCAACTTGAGAAGCATTAGCTTGAGTCTTCTTGGGAAGAGGCCTTTCTTCAACTTGAGCTTGAGAATGAGAGTGAACTTGTGGCCGCTTCCCTTGTTGCTTGTCACTAATGGGCTTCTTCTTCAATGGGCAACATCTAACATGATGCCCTTCTACTTTGCACTTGAAGCAAATAATCTTGGCCAAATTCTTGACTTGTTCTTGGCCCTTCTTCTTGATCATCTTGGACTTCTTCTTCTTATTGGAGTTGAATCCAAGTCCACCTTTGTCATTGGGGGATTTTTGCACACTCAAGATATTGTTGAGTGTGGATTTCCCTTCATGACTCTTTTCCAAGTCTTTCTTCAAAGAAGTGACTTGGGCCTTGAGCTCTTTGATTTCCTCTACATGGTTAGTCTCAACACAAGTACTAGAGGAAGTATAAGCTTCATCGTTAGAGCAACAAGGCAAGAAAAGCAATTCATCACAAGATGTACCAACATTGTGAGTAGATGAATTACAAGGACTAGCACCTGGCAATATAGCATTTTGACTAGAAGTAGTGCTAGTATCCACATGAGGCTCACTAAATGTTACCTTAGCAAGCATGGCCTCATGAGCTAATTTTAGCACATTATGGTATACTAGAAGATCATCATGAGAGCTTGTGAGCTTTACATGATTTTCTTCCAACATTCCATAATTGCTAGATAGCAACTCAAGTTGAGCCCTTAGCTCAACATTCTCCTTCAATATGGATGCTTCACAAGAGATAGAGTTAGTAGCACAAGCATCATAATTAGCAACAAGAGGAGAAGACAACTTGGCAAGCTCTTTAGAATATGAAGCTTTAAGTTGAGCATGAGACTCGGTGAGTTTGATGAGCTCACTCTTAATGACCCTTGAGCCATTTTTGAGGTGCTCAAAGTCCTCAAGGAGTTTAGCATGCGCAACTTCAAGCTCCTCATTTTTAGTTTCAAAATCATTGGCCACCTCAAGAGCTCTATCATGAGATTCCCTCACTCTAGATAATTCTAGAGCAAAAGTCTCCTCAAGAGATTCCTTGGTGGTTTGTTCAAGTTCAAGAGCTTGAGAGAGGTCCGCAATTTCATTTGCGTAATCACGCTCATAACCTTCCATTTTATCAATGGTGACCTCATGCTCCTCAAGACGAGATTCCAACTCATCAAGACGAGATTCCAACTCCTCAAGACGAGCTCTATCAGGAGAGTGCATGGAACATCGGCGGCGCCCTGCGAAAACATGTAGGGCGTCAGGGATGCCCAGTCAAAGGCAAGGAGATGAAGTCATCGGCCGAGAGGCTTAGTGTCGGTGTCAAAACCAGCGGATCTCGGGTAGGGGGTCCCGAACTGTGCGTCTAAGGCGGATGGTAACAGGAGGCAGGGAACATGATGTTTTACCCGGGTTCAGGCCCTCTTGATGGAGGTAACACCCTATGTCCTACTTGATTTATTCTTGATGATATGAGTATTACAAGAGTTGATCTACCACGAGATCGGAGAGGCTAAACCCTAGAAGCTAGCCTATGGTATGATTGTATGTTGTCCTACGGACTAAAACCCTTCAGTTTATATAGACACCGGAAAGGGCTAGGGTTACACAAGGTCGGTTACAAAGGAGGAGATATACATATCCGTATTGCCTAGCTTGCCTTCCACGCCAAGTAGAGTCCCATCCGGACACGAGACGAAGTCTTCAATCTTGTATCTTCATAGTCTAACAGTCCGGCCAAAGGATATAGTCCGGCTGTCCGGAGACCCCCTAATCCAGGACTCCCTTAGTAGCCCCTGAACCAGGCTTCAATGACGATGAGTCCAGCACGCAGTATTGTCTTTGGCATTGCAAGGCGGGTTGCTCCTCCGAATACACCATGGAAGAATTTGAATACAAGGATAGTGTCCGACCCTGCAAACTAAGTTCCACATACCACCGTAGAGAGAATAATATTTCGACAAATCTAATTTGCTGACTTGTTTTGGCAACATGACATTAAGCCATGGCCCGGTGATTATCCGAACTGTTTCCTCTAACTAGCCCCGCACATAACGCGAGGCAGTTTTTTGACACGTCTTGTCAAAGCAGAGATCGTGTCCCCCTTATTACGGGATTCTCATCAATACGGGCGTGGGTAACCCAACCCTGCATAGGACTCCTAGATTTTAGGCAAGTCCCAAACGTCCACTAGGAGGACGCTTGATATTCACCCTCTTTATAAAGGGACAAGGCTTTTACTTTTTTCCCTCCCGTGCTCAATCGAATCCTTCCCCCGCCTCGAGTTCTAGCACCCAAAGCCTAGGTCAGGTGCTTCGGACCTTCAATCATGTCTGGATCCAGCCTTCAAGGCCGGTGGATGCCCTCCTCCGTTGCGGAAGAGGATATCAAGAAGTTGAGGGAGGCCAGATACCTAACCACCGAGGTTTCGCATCGGCTGCCTGCCCGAGGGCAGGTCGTCCCAACTCCCGAACCCAACAAGAATGTTGTGTTCGTCTCCCACTTCCTCTGAGGTCTAGGCCTCACTCTGGATCCCTTCGTTAGGGGTTTGATATTCTAGTACGGGCTAGATTTCCATGATCTAGCCCCGGACTCCTTTCTCCACATCTCGGCATTTATTGTCGTATGTGAGGCCTTCCTCCGCATTACCCCTCACTTCGGCCTATGTCTCAAGACCTTCGCATGAAGCCGAAGATGGTCGAGGGGCAGCATGTAGCGTGCGGAGGCGCATTAATAAGCAAGATCACTGGAGCTCCATGGCCAAAGGGTTCCTTTCCAGAGGTGTCCATATTAGGGCAACGGGAGTGGTTTTACATCACAGCTCCCAGAAGTGCCAAGTGGGTGGCTACCCCTGCTTTCCGCTCAGGCCCTCCACCACAACTGATGTCATGGATTAGCAGAGGGCTGAGCTGGGGTCCAGCCAAGGATGTGCCTATACTGCAGAGCCGCATTCAAGATCTCTTCGAAGGAGATTTTAGTCTGGTTACGGTGATGCAAGTTATGCTGGTTCGTTTAGTCCAGCCTTGCAAACGCCGGCCCCTCCTCATGTGGGAGTTCAACCTAGAAGGACCGCGCACTATTTAGAATTTCCTCGGCCTGACGCACAAGGAGATGTATAAATCATTCTTCGGACCCCGAATAGAGTGTCCGGATACTACCGAGGACGTGGGCCTGAGCAGCAACCACACCGCTAACCAAGTAAGCAATCCTCTAGCCGAACACGCCGTCTTTCATTTATCATGACGTCATTCTAAGAAATCGCTCTTTGACCAGGACTGGCTAACAAAGGCGAAGATGGTTCGGTGTTCAGCCCCCCTTCCTGAGGGTTTGGACAATCCGGTACTGGAAAAGATGCTCAAGCTAGCACCTTGCCCAGAGCCCTCAAAGGAAGATAAAGGGGGGAATAATGAGGGCGAAAGCGGGCCCCCATCGCTACCAATTCCAACCGAGGGAATGAGCGCCTCCGTGAAGGAGGATAACCAAGGGGAAGAATCTGACCTTCTCTCGCTTCAGGGAAGGAAGAGGACTACCTCCGAAGATCCGGAAACCAAGGTTTCCAAGCGGGAGAAGAAATCTCCACCAGAGGGTCCTGCCTTGGAGGGTGCTCTTGCCGCACAAAGTCCGCGCGGGGATCAGCCCTCTAACGAGCTGTAAGTAATCAAAAAGTACTTTAATAGTGAAGATATACTACCTTACCTCTAAGGGAAATAACCGAAGCATTTATCTTGCAGTTCGGATCTCAGCCCTTCTCAGCAAAGCTCCTCTTCGGGGGATCTTCTTTCAGAGATGATGGAGAGCAAAACGCCTCCCCGGACTCCTCCGCTCAAGAAGCGGGCGACCTTGAAGTGTCGTCTTGGAGGGCCTCCCCGAATCCGGTGAGGCCAGAAGATAATCCTATGGTCACTCGGAGTCCCCAGTATCCGGCTCTTGAAGAGAGCAAACATGAGAGTCCGGCACCGTCTGGTATGCGGTCAGACGTACTGAGGGAGCTGTTGGAGCGAGCAGCCATCTCAGAAGAACACCGTATGTTTATGGGTACGGTGATGGAAAGAATTTCGTCCGCCGAAAGCGGATTGCATGAGGCCTTTATGAGTCTACTGACGGGCTTTGAGGTACGTGAAATGATATACTTTTTGATAGTACCGCACATTTTTAGGTGTGCCCTGTGTAGATAGTAGCCCCTGAGACTCTGGTTGTCGTCGAGAACGACGGCGAACAGAGGATCGTAGTCTCAAGTAATAACCAAACCGCCTTTATGTGCAGGTGGCTGGAGCTCCGGTGGCTGGCCGGACTCATGAGATTGCCAAACTAAAGCGGCAATTGGATGCGGCGGATGCCGACATCGAGCTTGTTAATAAGCGGCTTGACGAGGTAAGTGATATTTTCTGGTGAATGTCACATAGTAAGAGCAGCGTAACGCCAGTATCTTTAATATGTTGTGACTACAGATGGAGCTGCCACCGTGGAGACCCTTCGGGCAGAACTTGCCCGGGCCAAGGAACAAGCAAGAATTAGTAATGCGGCTGCTTTAAAGGCGGCCGAAGAGTTAAGAGCCGAAAAGGTTGTGCATTGCGAGAGCAAAGATAAAGTGGCCAAGATGGCTGTAAAGTTAAAAGACACTGCCGACCGTTGCTAGTTTCTTGAAGAAGAAAACCGGGCGAGGGCGACGGACCTCGAGAAGGCCACAATGGCGACCAAGGACACCCGCTCTGCCATGAGAGCGAAGAAGGAGGAACTGCATGAAGCCGGGGATATTGCGGCTAGGAAGCCCTTTATGCTGTGGAGGAAGTTCGGAGATCCGCGGTATGCCCCTCTGGATCGACTGTGGAGTTCGGCAGACGCATATATGGACTTGGCGGCGAGTGCTGTCGATGCGGCTGAATACTTCCGAGATCAAACAGATCATGAAGGGGACAAGCTATTCTGGTCGCAGTTTAACGTTCCAGAGCATCCGCTTCCACTAACTGATCAGCTTGCCGAATGGGCCGAACTCAATAGAATGTCCGGACTTGCCATGAGGTCCGTCGTAGATCATTTGTGGCCGGAAAAGCCGAAGCCGAACAACTATTTCAGCTTAGTGCAGCAGTTCCTTGGTGCGGTACCGCGCATCAATGCGATGAAAAGGTCGGCGTGTATAGAAGGCTCGCAGATGGCCTTTGCCCGTGTCAAAGCATACTGGGTGGAGATGGATGCCACTACTGTTGCGGCACAGGGTTCGGCCATAGGCCGAGTGGCTGCCGAGCACTATTTCGAAGAAGTTCTCGAGGGTGCTCGTTTGATAGAGACCCAGTGCTCGAAGAATATTATGTTTGAGTGACATGTATTCCCATTGTAAAAACAATGTTTATGAAATTTATTAAGGCTGTATTATACTTTTGCCTGAAAGTAATATGATGCCTCCTGTGCGGCCGTTTATGTATATATGTATATAAACTGAAAGATTGCAGTCGTCGACTTCAACCCCCACGCATATAATGCGGAGGTGTTCGCAGAAGACGCGTGTTCACACTTAAACCAACGTCTTGGTCCTATTAAGGAGGTGATAGCGCAGCGAACGAGGCAACCGGACTATAATGCTTTAACACTTTCACTTAGCCATAGGAGTTTGATGGTGGGGCTACTATATAGCCCCTGGTGGCTCCGCACTCTCCCGAATTCGGGTGCGTACACGCCTGGCCGGGAAATAGCCCTTCGTTAAGGCGGAGGAATTCTAACATTATGATAGGTCATCGAGTGGTTGACCACTCTCACGCTATATCATGACAGTCAGTTTTTGGCTTTCTCTACTAAGGTGCTCGTCCGGATGAACCGGGGCACAATCACAGTAGTTCTCCTGGTGCCGCCTTAGCCGATAGAGCAGAACGTAAGGCAGCAAAACACAGGAGCCGGGCAAACCCAACATTTGACCAAAGACATGATTCGGAGCTGATGCATATAAGGCCAAACTCGTGACGCCGAATACTCCCTAAGATATTTGGTCTTTATGGTATAAACCGGGCCTAATCAGTGCCCTTTGTAAGCAGCCCCTGGTGTCCAGGTACGTGCATTATTCTGACGTGGCCACATGCCAAGACGTCAGCATCCTTCTCAATAGTAGTACTGAGAATCCCAGGGATGTGTATCAACAAGAGACAGTAAGAAAGGTTTACGCAGGGTCTTAATCTAAAAAGAATCCTTGGAACGGGTCCCTGTTGCACGTTTGCCCCTGTGTCTCCGTTGTGCCGTATTCTGGACGGGTGTAGCACGATGGTCATCTGTAAAAGAGAGGAACTTAGGTGAAAAGTTGTCGCGCAAAAAGGTAGGTTTAAAGAACCATGTACAATTCATGATGAGTAAAAGTTGCCACTTGTCTGCGCGCGTTGAGCCCCTTGTATTATTAATAGGGGTGTGGTCATCAAACCTGTATGAATTACATATAGCTGCGTCGGACTCGTCTAACCGTGTCCGTAGTCTTGACGACCTATCGAATGCTTTAGTTGGTGAGGCCGTTTTAGTGTGCGGCTACCAAGGCAGCCGCACTCTCTTCAGCGCGCAGGGATCGCTCAATATTTCCATTTACTATAATGATGCCACGTGGACCGGGCATCTTGAGCGTGAGGGAAGCGTAATGCGGTATTGCATTAAAGCGAGCAAAAGCTTCGCGTCCAAGTAGTGCTTGATAGCCACTTTGGAACGGAGCAATGTGGAAGGTTAAAATTTCATTACGGAAGTTATCGGGGAAGCCGAATATAACCTCTAGTAGCAGGGAGCCCGTGCAATGAGCCCCTGGGCCTGGCGTTACTCCTTTAAAGGTAGTATTACTGTGGCAAATTTTCGTTGGGTCTATCCCCATTTTGCGGATTGTGTCCTGATATCAGGTTTAGACTGCTGCCACCGTCCATCAGGACTCGTGTGAAGTGGTATCCGTCAATTATTGGATCTAATACCAAGGCAGCCCATCCTGCGCGCCAGATACTTGCCGAGTAATCCTGATGGTCGAAGGTGATCGGTTGAGACGGCCAGTGGCAGAACTCCGTGGTGATAGGCCCTTGGGCATATTTATCTGAGAGTGTCGCTTTGTTTCTCCCCTTTATCACGTGTAACACGTTTACTGTTTTGACTTCTGATGGAAATTTCTTCTGTTCCCCAGTGCTTTGCTTGCGAGGCTCATCCTCGTCTTCGCTTGGTGTATCCTGCCCCTTATGTTCGGCATTGAGCCTGCCGGACTGCTTGAAGACCCAACATTCTCTGTGGCTATGATTTGCAGGTTTATCGGGGGTGCTATGGATCTGACATATTTGGTCTAGAATTTTGTTTAGGATGGATAGTTCATCTCTGGCGCCTTTAGAGGGCGGCTTTTGCTAACCTGGCCGAGAGCTTCTGAATCCGGCGTTTACCGCCGTGCTCTTCGGGCTGTCTTCTTTATTCCGGTGCTTATTATTTTTGTTGCGCCGTGATTTCCCATTTCCATCTCTAACTTCGGATGTACTTGGGTCGCTGGTGCTGCATCGGGCTAGCCAGCTGTCCTCGCCCGCGCAAAAGCGGGTCATGAGGCTTGTTAATGCTGCCATTGTTCTCAGCTTTTCTTGGCCGAGGTGTCTGGCAAGCCATTTGTCTCGGACGCCGTGTTTAAAAGCTGCCAAGGCTTCGGCGTCTGGACAGTCGACTATTTGATTCTTTTTAGTAAGAAACCTATTCCAAAGCTTTCGGGCTGACTCTCTGGGCTGTTGAGTTATATGACTTAAATCGTCTGCATCCGGAGGTCGGACATAAGTCCCTTGAAAATTTTCCTGAAAAGCGTCTTCGAGCTCTTCCCAGCTTCCAATGGAGCTTTCAGGGAGGCTTTTAAGCCAGTGCCGAGCTGGCCCTTTGAGTTTGAGGGGTAAATACTTAATGGCATGGAGATCATCTCCTCGAGCCATATGGATATGGAGGATATAGTCCTCAATCCAGACCCCAGGGTCTGTTGTTCCATCGTATGCCTCTATGTTTACGGGTTTGAATCCCTCTGGAAATTCATGGTCCAGCACCTCGTCGGTGAAACATAGGGGGCGTGCGGCACCCCTGTATCTGGGTGTACCGCGTTGTTCGGATGTTTCTTGTGTTGCATCGTATGCTGGAGTGCGCTTTCGTGGTCCATAGATGGATCTGGTTGCGCCGTCCTTTTGATGCGAGCCTTCACGTGGATTGCGTATTGGCTTATTTGCGGCGTTGTTTGCCGCTCTATGTTGGTCGTGAGGTCTTCTATCCGGACAGATGGCCGTTTTAATTTTTGGTTGCGGGGGATCTAAGGCCTCCTCATTGAATTCAGGTAGCAACTTCCGCTTCGGGTAGCTCTTGGTGGGGCGATTACCGCCGTACTTCGCTGCTGTGTTGAGTACTTTACTCCATCTGATTCTGAGTGTGTCTTGCGCCGCCTTGAGCCTTTGCTTCTGCTTTTTTAGACTCCTCGCGGTGGCAACAAGCCTTTGACGGGCATTCTGTTGCTCCGGGTGTCTGTCCGGTGTGATGTTGTCCGGACTATTATCTTTGACAGAGTCGGGTTGTTCGGTTTGATTCTCCGTGTTGCCGTGGTCCGGTGATGGTTCACCCTGCTCTAACGCTGGGTCTATATGATCATTGTTTCTGCCGAGGTGGGAATTGGAGCAGCGCTTACGCTGCCGCTTTGACTGCTTCTCGAGGGGACAACCCTTCGTTGCGTCCTTCCGTTCCTCGTCGTCATTTTCTTTTGGTGTGTCCACCATGTATACGTCATGTGATGAAGTGGGCGTCCAGTGCCCTGTGGGTAGTGGTTCCTGTTTGTCTCCTGCATCGTCGTCCATACCATCGATGTCTTCGGAGTCGAAGTTGAGCATGTCGGTTAAGTCATCGATAGTGGCTACTAAGTGGGTGGTGGGTGGGCGGCGAATTTCTTCGTCATCCGCATCCCAATCCTGCCAGACATAGTTCGGCCAGGACTCTCCTGACAAGGAGAGAGACTTTAATGAATTCAGTATGTCGCCCAGGGGCGAGTGCTGAAAGATATCCGCGGAGGTGAACTCCATGATTGGCGCCAGTCGGATTTGATAGGCTCGGGCGCAAGCGGTTCGGAGTCCGTGGCCGGGGAAGGATCCGGTAGTTTGGCAACACGGCTCTCGTGAAGGGTAAGGTCGATATTCGGCTCGATCGCTGCTGAGGATACGACCTCCGTGACAGGGTCTATCCACCCGTCCATGGATGGCGCAACTGGCTCCGAATTGAGGCTCGGAGTGGCTGCCGGTGCGATCTCCTAAATACGGTCCGATGGTAGAGCTAAATCGTACCCATCGTGACCGCGTGGCGCACAAGGCAGGGGCTCAAATCCGTCGAAGATCAAGTCTTCGCGGATATTGGCCGTGTAATTTAAGCTTCCAAACCTGACCTGATGGCCAGGGGCGTAGCTTTCGATCTGCTCCAGATGGCCAAGCGAGTTGGCCCGCAGTGCGAAGCCGCCGAACACAAAGATCTGTCCAGGGAGAAAAGTCTCACCTTGGACTGCATCGCTATCGATGATAGAAGGAGCCATCAAGCCTAACGGCGACGACACAGAGGAACTCTCAATGAAAGCACCAATGTCGGTGTCAAAACCGGCGGATCTCGGGTAGGGGGTCCCGAACTGTGCGTCTAAGGCAGATGGTAACAGGAGGCAGGGAACACGATGTTTTACCCAAGTTCGGGCCCTCTTGATGGAGGTAAAACCCTACGTCCTGCTTGATTTATTCTTGATGATATGAGTATTACAAGAGTTGATCTACCACGAGATCGGAGAGGCTAAACCCTAGAAGCTAGCCTATGGTATGATTGTATGTTGTCCTACGGACTAAAACCCTCCGGTTTATATAGACACCGGAAAGGGCTAGGGTTACACAAGGTCGGTTACAAAGGAGGAGATATACATATCCGTATTGCCTAGCTTGCCTTCCATGCCAAGTAGAGTCCCATCCGGACACGAGACGAAGTCTTCAATCTTGTATCTTCATAGTCTAATAGTCCGGCCAAAGGATATAGTCCGGCTGTCCGAAGACCCCCTAATCCAGGACTCCCTCACTTAGTTACTGTGATGGCGTTGAGCTCGGCTAATGTCGAGGCACCGCCAACGGCGGGCGTGCAAGTGACGGAGGGGCCGCTTGCTACCGAGGTGCTGGCCGGCGTATTCTTCCCACACCCGGGTGCATTAAGCTCCAATGCTGGCACCGATGCCAGAGACACCAATGGCGCCGCCGGTGCGTTGTGCGAGTTGCTGCCCGTGAAGCTGGGAATCGGGGGCGGCCTCTGTTGGCCGCCCGCAATCCATGCCTGCAGCCCCTCAAGCAAGGTAGGCATAATGGCGGTGATCGTCGCTCCCAGTTGGTCTCGCACTTGCTCTTCGACTATCTCCGGAATCTGCGCCACTTGTGCCTTGAGTTCTTGAACCTCACGCTCCTGGCTTTCCGAGCTGGTCTTTCTCTCCTTTCGCCCAGCGGTATAGTATTTCGACCATTTCGTGGACAAGCCTTTGCCGGCCACACGACCAGCTGACGTCGGCTTACTGAGCTTATCCTCGTGTTTCATTATGTTCAACACCCTATTTAAAGGGGTGTCGAAAGGGGATCTCTAAGACGACCCCACGCTACTGCTTTCAATTTCCTGCGGAAGGAACGTGAACCATTTAGAAAATTGGCTTCATTAATTAGAATGCAACCATATGGAGCTAATTACGCGGGGGTGTATTCCTTACCAGAACAAGCTCAAGCGCCTTGGTCTTCGGATCCGTGGTAAGCTCCTTGGTTACCGGGTCCACCTTGTACCGGGCCCTGACATAGTTCCTCGTCTGCTTGTCACGGTATTTCTCGAAGAGGGGCGGTAGGCCTTGCTCGACACGCTCCGCATCCTCCTTGTCCCATATAGGTTCCGCCACTCTGTAACCACCGCGACCGAGTTTGTGGACCCCTAAGTTCAAGTCCCACATCTCTTTCCCCCACTGACTTGATTCCATAGTTGCGTTGCTCTCGCACTTGATCTTGAACTCCAGGTAGTCATGTTCGCTGATCGAAGAATGTTTCTCCTTGATCTTCTCGTAACTATCACCTTTTTAAATCATTCTCTTCACCGCGGTCTCCAAGTAGCCAGGGCCGTGCTCATCTCATGAGGGTGGCACTGTTCACTTTATTCCCTGAGAGGCCTGTGTTTGCGAAGTCACCGGGGAACTTGTATTGTTCGTGCGGCTTCGTGAAGAGGAGGTTGCACAAATTCCCTCGGTCACGATGGCTTAGGTTCTCGGTGTTGATCGAGACGGTGCTCCGGAGAATGCACCCGAGCTGTCCCGCGTACCCCTTGACTAATTCTAGGGGCGCCGTTGGATGCCCCTCGGAGGACACTTCAGTAAATTCCTCCTTGACGGTGCCGAGCACGTTCGGGCACCGGTCCTTCCGTTGCCTCTTCGGTTGACTGCCATCTGTGTGTGTGCTACCATCATCAGTGGTGGCATCCTCGGCGGCACCATCAGTGGTGTCATCCCTGACGCCACTAGGGGTTGTGTAGTCGGGATCGGTGTCTTCCGCGGCGTCCTCATAGTGGTGAGGTTCTTCCTCCATCTCCTGGGACAGCTCCCAGAATGCCTTGCCCGAACCGCCGGCCTCATCGTTGTGGGCCATGTTTCGCTCTAAATAGGAAAAAAGTTTGGTCAAAAAGTTGGTTATTGTCAAGGAACAAGATCTCTAAGTTGACCAAATAACCTAATTCTCGAGGAATGTCGCCAAAAAGTTGGCTTCGGTGTGCAGTACAAAACTGAATTTTGGAAATCTACAGGATGAACAAGCTAAGGGCTGCAAATGCCCGCAAGGCTTCAAGGGTGACGTCATAGGCTCAGTGTTATTTAAGGGTTGGTTTGTGAGGAATTATCATGGTCTCATCATTTAGGGTTTGTCGACACCGAGGCATCCTAAAAGCTAAGCTTTTATCATTTAGGGTTTGTCGACGCTGAGGCACCCTAAATGCTAAGTTAAGTTTTCATCATTTAGGGTTTATCGATGCCGAGGCACCCTAAAAGCTAAGGTTTTATCATTTAGGGTTTGTCGACACCGAGGCACCCTAAAAGTCAAGGTTATATCATTTAGGGTTTGTCGAGGCACCCTAAAACATTTCTTTCTTTAAGCATGCTACATCCATCTCAAGTATTTATGGTCAAGGGTTAGCAGGGCCAGCCGAATAGAATATGTGGTATGGGCTTTTTTAGTAGGTCATCCTACCGGATTAGGGTTTATCGATGACGAGCAACTGACATTAGTAATAACTATGAGTTGATATCACACTTCTATATGTATAACACAAGAGGCAGTTGATCCTACTTAATTAAGTACTAAGATACCCCGGCCCATGCATTAGTCGCAAGTACCCCATATGTCCTATTTTTTAGCAAAGTCATGCTAAAATTCACGGAAAATTTCAGCATGACCTTTGCTGAAAATAGGACATATGGAGTACCCGAATTTGCTGGACTGGAAGTTAATCGACATTCCGGCAAACTCAAGGGCCTCTCAGGGTACCTGCAAAATCATCACAGCACGATGGTCGGAGACAAAACCTAGCAAACTAGCAAAGTTACTGACGTGTTTACAGAAATTGTTTTCTGTAAAAGATGATCATCATCTTTACAAGTCTTTCTCAATGTGATCAATTGATGGATCAACACGTACACCATGTACAATAAGAGCATATAATTCAACAACTCCACTGAAAATGAGAGCTGAAAGATACAGGGAGCACAAACAACTCAAAAAAATCAATCCATCTAGCATTTCAGGTTTTGCTAGAAATACCTTTAACATCAGTATCAGTATGATTTATAGAGTCAACTTCCAGTAAGTATAATCAAGGTAATCAACCATTCCCATAAAATAAGACAAGTTTGATTCAGTGCTGCTAATATGATTGGAGATTACTATGAACATGTGGCAAGACTACTTTGATAACAAGGGCCACTAGTTGGCCAGTAGTTGAACTAGCAGCTTGGCCATCACTGATGCCATGATGTTAAAGCCAGCAATGTAAAATGATCTACAACCTTATGTAAAGTGCCAACTCCACAGATTTCTTTTTCATAGCTTTTATTTTATTTCTAGAAGCAACACAACAGGGTTAAACACCAGAATCTTGAGTTTAATTTTTTCCAGAATTTTAGAGGCCCCACAAATTCAGTTCGAGTATTTTATACCATGTTAAAGACAGTAAAGTACAGAGGTTTAGCCCTGGTCCTTAGATTCAGTTTCCTAATCTTTTTGTTTTCTACAAAGATATTCCCAACCTTCATGATGCTGGTAAGAAAAGAGCTACTCTCTGAATCTTTTATCTATTTATACCTGTAAATTAGCACTCTAATGATCCCACTATGTTGTTTGCTGGAATCTGCAAAATGATCCCACTATGTTGACAAATGATCCCACTATGTTGTTATACTTGAGAACATTGTAACAAAATCAAAACCATAATAAACAGTGGTCAGATATAACAGGTACAATTACACAAAGCATCTGAATACACACATACTTCATCTATCAAGTATAAGTCTGTCAAGCCAAGAAGGTATGAGCTGTTCATGGAAGCCTTTGATCATAATATCTAAAGGCATAGACAGAATCTACAAGCAGACAACAAAAAGGTCACACGCACACACTCAGAGGAAAAGCATATTTAAATCTAGAAAATGAAGATGATCCATTTCTACATGGAATCAATCAAGTACAGAGCTATGCCACATACTAGGGATATCACCCACACACAAAAAATCAGTGCTTTAGGGATATGAAATAGTTATCTGGTGGGGAGAAGACTGTTGCTGCACTAGCATTGCTGTTTGCCATTCACAATTTCAGGAAATCACCATTCTACATACTGGATGAAGTCGATGCAGCTATCATACAGGCACGGTGGCAACTGGTAACTACCCTCACCGAAAAAATGAGGGTCACAGTGGCTACAGAAAATAGCACACATATTTACCTGTTACTTTATATTCAAATAAGAGCAGAGAAAACACCTACAAATACTCTCTAGCTCCTACACAAGACCAGGAGACTTACCATCTAAATTGAAACAATGTTTTTATAAGACCATGGTTATCTAAGAATATCAAATAAGCTTTCCACCGTAACCTAGACCACCACAATATTATTAAGATAAGAGATGCCTACTTGAGAATATTAAACAAGCTTTACAAACTTAGAGCATCCACGGTGTTATCTAGTTCATTTATAAGGCTGCACATGCTCTTCCAAGTAAACAGTTATTTTTGTTTGCAAGACAATTTGACCACCCACTACAATCACCAAATGATTCAAATCCAACCATTTTCATGTAAAATGTTGAAGCAGTTTATCTGAAATGTCGAATGAGAAAAAGTTGTTGCAGATTGCAAGCACTAAGAACCTCCACGTCTCCAATTTTCCTATGACTCCCAATTTTCCCTTCAGTAAAATAACTTCATCTAGGAAGGCAGCAAGCGGTAGTTCATTGTGCACATATAAAGAAGCAGCGGCGCAACAAGCAAGAGCAGCAGCAGTGCAAGAGCAGCAGCGATGACAAGAGCAGCGGTGGCAGCGGCGCTATAGGCAGAAGCAGTAGCAGGCAAGCAGCAGAACCAGAGTAGCAGCAACGGGCGTGCGCGAGGCGCAGCCAGGAGTGGGTGTGGGCGGCTGCGGGCGACGATAGGCGCGGTGGGGGCGCGGTGCAGCAGCGGCAGCAGGTCAACATGGCAGCGACGAATCGAGGCAAAGTAAAGGGGGATCCGGAGAAGAAGCTCAGCACGAAGCCAGGGACGTGGTCGGGGAGGCCGGGGAAGGACCAGAGCGGCAGCAAACGGCGACGAACGACGGCGATGTACAACAATGGGGCCACACGCAGGAAGAGACGGCAGGAGGTGGCTGCTGCTCCTCGGCGAGGTGGACGCGCTGCTGCTTGCTACCTCTTGAGCACTGCGTTGGTTTTTCCCCGAAGAGGAAGGGATGATGCAGCAAAGTAGCGTAAGTATTTCCCTTAGTTTTTGAGAACCAAGGTATCAATCCAGTAGGATGCTATGCGTGAGTCCCTCGTACCTGCACAAAACAAATAAATCCTCGCAACCAACACGATAAGGGGTTGTCAATCCCTACACGGCCACTTACGAGAGTGAGATCTGATAGATATGATAAGATAATATTTTTGGTATTTTTATAAAAAAGATGCAAAGTAAAATAAAAGCAAAGGAAATAACTAAGTATTGGAAGATTAATATGATGAAGATAGACCCGGGGGCCATAGGTTTCACTAGTGGCTTCTCTCTAGAGCATAAGTATTTTACGGTGGGTGAACGAATTACTGTTAAGTAATTGACAGAATTGAGCATAGTTATGAGAATATCTAGGTATGATCATGTATATAGGCATCACGTCCGAGACAAGTAGACCGACTCCTGCCTGCATCTACTACTATTACTCCACTCATCGACCGCTACCAACATGCATCTAGAGTATTAAGTTCATGAAAACAGAGTAACGCCTTAAGCAAGATGACATGATGTAGAGGGATAAACTCATGCAATATGATGAAAACCCCATCTTGTTATCCTTGATGGCGACAATACAATACGTGCCTTACTGCCCCTACTGTCACTGGGAAAGGACACCGCAAGATTGAACCCAAAGCTAAGCACTTCTCCCATTGCAAGAAAGATCAATCTAGCAGGATAAACCAAACTGATAATTCGAAGAGACTTGCAAAGATAACCAATCATACACAAAAGAATTCAGAGAAGATTCAAATATTGTTCATAGATAGACTTGATCATAAACCCACAATTCATCGGTCTCAACAAACACACCGCAAAAGAAGATTACATTGAATAGTTCTCCACAAGAGAGGGGGAGAACATTGTATTGAGATCCAAAAAGAGAGAAGAAGCCATCTAGCTAATAACTATGGACCCGTAGGTCTGAGGTGAACTACTCACACTTCATCGGAGGGGCTATGGTGATGATGTAGAAGCCCTCCGTGATGGATACCCCCTCCGGCGGAGCTCCGGAACAGGCCCCAAGATGGGATCTCATGGATACAGAAAGTTGCGGCGGTGGAATTAGGGTTTTGGCTCCGTATCTGATCGTTTGGGGGTACGTAGGTATATATAGGAGGAAGGAGTACGTCGGTGGAGCAACAGGGGGCCCACGAGGGTGGAGGGCGCGCCTGGGGGGGTAGGCGTGCCCCCTACCTCATGGCCTCCTCCTTTGTTTCTTGACGTAGGGTCCAAGTCTCCTAGATCATGTTCGGTGAGAAAATCACGTTCCCGAAGGTTTCATTCCGTTTGGACTCCGTTTGATATTCCTTTTCTTCGAAACCCTAAAATAGGCAAAAAAAACAGCAATTCTGGGTTGGGCCTCCGGTTAATAGGTTAGTCCCAATAATAATATAAAAGTGGATAATAAAGCCCAATAATGTCCAAAACAGTAGATAATATAGCATGGAGCAATCAAAAATTATAGATACGTTGGAGACGTATCAAGCATCCCCAAGCTTAATTCCTGCTCGTCCTCTAGTAGGTAAATGATAAAAACATAATTTTTGATGCGGAGTGCTACTTGGCATAATTTTAATGTAATTCTTCTTAATTGTGGTATGAATATTCAGATCCGAAAGATTCAAGATAAAAGTTCATATTGACATAAAAAATAATAATACTTCAAGCATACTAACTAAGCAATTATGTCCTCTCAAAATAACATGGCCAAAGAAAGTTCATCCCTACAAAATCATATAGTTTAGTCATGCTCCATTTTCGTCACACAAGAATGCTCTCATCATGCTCAACCCCGATGACAAGCCAAGCAATTGTTTCATACTTTAGTAATCTCAAACTTTATAAACCTTCACGTAATACATGAGCGCGAGCCATGGATATAGCACTATGGGTGGAATAGAATATGATGGGGGTTATGTGGAGAAGACAAAGAAGGAGAAAGTCTCACATCAACGAGGCTAATCAATGGGCTATGGAGATGCCCATCAATTGATGTTAATGCAAGGAGTAGGGATTGCCATGCAACGAATGCACTAGAGCTATAAATGTATGAAAGCTCAACAAAAGAAACTAAGTGGGTGTGCATCCAACTTGCTTGCTCACGAAGACCTAGGGCACTTGAGGAGGCCCACTGTTGGAATATACAAGCCAAGTTCTATGATGAAAAATCCCCACTAGTATATGAAAGTGACACGGCAAAAGACTCTCTATCATGAAGATTATGGTGCTACTTTGAAGCACAAGTGTGGAAAAAGGATAGTAGCATTGTCCCTTCTTTTTATTTTTCTATTTGGCCTTTCTTTTTTTATTTGGCATTTCTCTTTTTTTAGGACAATGCTCTATGAATGATGGTCATCACACTTCTATTTACTTACAACTCAAGAATTACAACTCGATACTTATAACAAGATATGACTCTATATGAATGCCTCCGGTGGTGTACCGGGATATGCAATGAACCAAGAGTGACATGTATGAAAGAATTATGAACGGTGGCTTTGCCACAAATACTATGTCAACTACATGATCATGCTAAGCAATACGACAATGATGAATGTGTCATGATAAACGGAATGGTGGAAAGTTGCTTGGCAATATATCTCGGAATGGCTATGGAAATGCCATAATAGGTAGGTATGGTGGCTGTTTTGAGGAAGATATAAGGAGGTTTATGTGTGAAAGAGCGTACCATATCACGGGGTTTGGATGCACCGGCGAAGTTTGCACCAACTCTCAATGTGAGAAAGGGCAATGCACGGTACCGAAGAGGCTAGCAATGATGGAAGGGTGAGAATGCGTATAATCCATGGACTCAACATTAGTCATAAAGAACTCACATACTTATTGCAAAAATCTACAAGTCATCAAAAACCAAGCACTACGCGCATGCTCCTAGGGGGATAGATTGGTAGGAAAAGACCATTGCTCGTCCCCGACCGCCACTCATAAGGAAGACAATCAAATAACACCTCATGTTTCAAATTTGTTACATAACGTTTACCATACGTGCATGCTACGGGGCTTGCAAACTTCAACACAAGCATTTCTCAAATTCACAACTACTCAACTAGCATGACTTTGGTATTATTACCTCCATATCTCAAAACAATCATCAAGCGTCAAACTTCTCTTAGTATTCAAAACACTCATAAGATTTTTTTTACTAATCTTGAACACCTAGCATATTAGGATTATTTAAGAAAATTACCATGCTATTTAATACTCTCAAAATAATCTAAGTGAAGCAATAGAGATCAATAGTTTCTATAAAACAAATCCACCACCATGCTCTAAAAGATATAAGTGAAGCACTAGAGCAAAACTATATAACTCAAAAAGATATAAGTGAAGCACATAGAGTATTCTAACAAATTCCAAATCATGTATGGCACTCTCAAAAGGTGTGTACAGCAAGGATTATTGTGGTAACCTAAAAGCAAATCCTCAAATCATACAAGACGCTCCAAGCAATACACATCATGTGGTGAATAAAAATATAGCTCCAAGTAAAGTTACCGATAGAAGTAGACTAAAAGAGGGGATGCCTTCCGGGGCATCCCCAAGCTTTGGCTTTTAGGTGTCCTTAGATTATTTGGGGTGCCATGGGCATCCCCAAGCTTAGGATCTTGCCACTCCTTGTTCCATAATCCATCAAATCTTTACCCAAAACTTGAAAACTTCACAACACAAAACTCAAAGTAGAAAATCTCGTGAGCTCCGTTAGCGAAAGAAAACAAAAGACCACTTGAAGGTACTGTAATGAACTCATTATTTATTTATATTGGTGTTAAACCTACTGTATTCCAACTTCTCTATGGTTTATAAACTATTTTACTAGCCATAGATTCATCAAAATAAGCAAACAACACACGAAAACAGAATCTGTTAAAAACAGAACAGTCTGTAGTAATCTGTAGCTAGCGCAAGATCTAGAACCCCAAAAGTTCTAAAATAAATTTATGGACGTGAGGAATTTAGCTATTAATCATATGCAAAAAGAATTAACTAAATATCACTTTCCAAATAAAAATGGCATCAGTTCTCGTGAGCGCTAAAGTTTCTGTTTTTTACAGCAAGATATCAAGACTTTCCCCAAGTCGTCCCAACGGTTCTACTTGGCACAAACACTAATTAAACACAAAAAACACAACCTAAAAAGAGTCTACATAAATTATTTATTACTAAACAGGAGCAAAAGGCAAGGAATAAAAATAAAATTAGGTTGCCTCCCAACAAGCGATATCGTTTAACGCCCCTAGCTAGGCATAAAAAGCAAGGATAGATCTAGGTATCGCCATAATAGTAAGATAGATCATTAAAGCTCATTTCATATTATCTACGTTCAGCAGCAAGTTTTCTTTGAGGCAAGCAAAATTAATCAAAAGGGCTAAATTTAATGGGGCAAAAGTCCCCAAGATCAACCTTGGGAGGTATAGGTTCCTCCTTTGGTCCTTCGTATTGCACAACCAATTCATCATTATAAGCATTCTTTTGACAGAACTTTGTGAGCCTATATTCAAGAGAATATCCTAGTTCATTATTTTGAATGGCCAAATAATCATTAAGCTCAGAAATTCTATCAACTAAAACATTGGTAGGAACCCTTTTTCTAAGATTTTCATTGAAAGCAACATAGTCTAGAGATTGAAAACGCATTATTTCTTCTTGATCAAAAAGGATAGCCTCTATGGGAGGATGGCAAGCGTCTACCCTATAATGTGCAAAGATTTCTTTGGCTTCTCTTATTATGAATCTGGACTCATGAGCCAAAAAGATAGTAGCGGTACGCTTAACAGAAGAATGCTCAATATTAGAAAATTCTAGGAAAATCCTTTGTATGCAAGGATGCAAGTGCATGAATTGTCTTTCAAGTTCAACTACAAGCATGGCAATAGCGTCCGCAAGACTAGTAGTTCTATGAAGGATAGAACTACCCATAGAAGTAAAGCACCGGCACAAGTAAATAAATCTTGAATAACTCCTTTTCCAATAATATTACCACTACCAACACGGAATTTTTTTGTATGTAAGATGGGGGGTTCTTTAGCGGGAGCATCAGATTTTTTCATGACATTATTATTGTCCATCTCGACAATAATTTCCCCTATTTCATACATAACGGCAGAAAGTGCAAAGAGCAAAAAGAGGCAAACGGGAAAGAGAGGGAGGATAGAGAGAGAGGGCGAATAAAACGGCAAGGGTGGAGTGGGGGAGAGGAAAATGAGAGGCAAATGGCAAAGAATGTAATGCGGGAGATAGGGATTGTGATGGGTACTTGGTATATTGAGTTTTGCATAGACTCCCCGGCAACAGCGCCAGAAATCCTTCTTGCTACCTCTTGAGCATTGCGTTGGTTTTTCCCCGAAGAGGAAGGGATGATGCAGCAAAGTAGCGTAAGTATTTCCCTCAGTTTTTGAGAACCAAGGTATCAATCCAGTAGGAGGCTATGCGCGAGTCCCTCGTACCTGCACAAAACAAATAAATCCTCGCAACCAACGCGATAAGGGGTTGTCAATCCCTACATGGCCACTTACGAGAGTGAGATCTGATAGATATGATAAGATAATATTTTTGGTATTTTTATAATAAAGATGCAAAGTAAAATAAAAGCAAAGTAAAAAAGCAAAGGAAATAACTAAGTATTGGAAGATTAATATGATGAAGATAGACCCGGGGGCCATAGGTTTCACTAGTGGCTTCTCTCAAGAGCATAAATATTTTATGGTGGGTGAACGAATTACTGTTGAGAAATTGACAGAATTGAGCATAGTTATGAGAATATCTAGGTATGATCATGTATATAGGCATCACGTCCGAGACAAGTAGACCGACTCCTGCCTGCATCTACTACTATTACTCCACTCATCGACCGCTATCCAGCATGCATGTAGAGTATTAAGTTCATGAAAACAGAGTAACGCCTTAAGCAAGATGACATTATGTAGAGGGATAAACTCATGCAATATGATGAAAACCCCATCTTGTTATCCTCGATGGCAACAATACAATACGTGCCTTGCTGCCCCTACTGTCACTCACTGGGAAAGGACACCGCAAGATTGAACCCAAAGCTAAGCACTTCTCCGATTGCAAGGAAGAGCAATCTAGTAGGCCAAACCAAACTGATAATTCGAAGAGACTTGCAAAGATAACCAATCATACATAAAAGAATTC